>NC_079406.1:2991360-3053860 GCF_029220125.1 Pseudoliparis swirei | reverse complement strand
AGGGATTTGGTGGAACACGAGACGAGTGGGAGAAGGTCATCGCCTCACGGTGTGTGAGAGCGGCGAGCCGTCGTGGTTCCACCGCGTTCTCCTCAGCGGGGAACCTCACGTCTTGACCTTTACGCCTCTCCGAGAGAACTCAAATGTTCCTTCTTTTTTTCCCGTGCGTGACAAAAGGCCGTTGTCATCAACGCGGCGCGCACACAAAGCGACCGATCGATTGATTGACGGCTTTATTGAATCGGAGCCGTTCGGTGGCGAAGAGCAATAAGTGAACATGAAAATCCTGAAAGATATTTGATTTAATATTAAGAACAATTGATTGAATCTGTCTGTTTTGACTTGGAAAGTAATATGTTGAAGATGCGCTCGAGAACAATTTGTCAACCAAGAGATGGGATCGATGTCTGGTTGAGAAGGAAAACATCGTGGGAGGATTTATTTGATTCTATGCAGAGGACTTTAGAGTTCTTAACATTGTTTTATAATTGTTTTTAACGAGAATTGCTCATGAACATTTGCTTCTTACTTAGCAGACGTCAATGGACTCTTATCCCTGGAGTTTCAGAACAGTTATTTTATAAGAGGTGGAATTATTTTTTAGACAAACCACATGAAATATATCTTTTTTAGTGTATTAATGATTGTTTATTAAGAGAGAAAAAACAAACACGGGCATTGTTGACATATATTTGAGTTGGAATAATGATGCATTTGAAGGAGACTTGTGCACACAGAGAAAATATGAGAAAAAAAACATAATTTCTATGATTTGTGTTTATAATCCTAATGTTTTTTTCCGGACATGATTATTGTTGCCGATGCAAAAACTACTCAGCAAAGTCATGTTGTTTGTTTAAAGAAGCTATATTAATATACATGAAGACATACATGTGGACACATGAATAGAGACATAAATACATGAAGAAATACAGAAATGTAGAAATATATTTATTTAATGATGTCATGTTTAGGTATAACTTATATTTATTTATTCCTGTATTCATTTTTTTATTTATACATTAATTTCAGCATTTATTACCTTCGCATTGAAAATGCCGGAAGGTTATGTTTTGATCGCCGTGTATTTATTTATTTATTTATTTGTATGCGTGTTATTCGCAAATCTCAAAAAGTATTGAACCGAATCGCATGAAATTTGGTGGGATGATTGTTTATTATCCGGGGACCAGTTGATTAGATTTTGGGATCGATCGGGTCAAAGGTCAAAGGTCATGAACAGGTCAAAATCTTTCGCAGAACTCAAAAAGTATTGAACCGAATCGCATGAAATTTGGTGGGATGATTGTTTATTATCCGGGACCAGTTGATTAGATTTTGGGATCGATCGGGTCAAAGGTCAAAGGTCATGAACAGGTCAAAATCTTTCGCAGAACTCAAAAAGTATTGAACCGAATCGCATGAAATTTGGTGGGATGATTGTTTATTATCCGGGGACCAGTTGACTAGATTTTGGGATCGATCGGGTCAAAGGTCAAGGTCAAAGGTCATGAACAGGTCAAAATGTTCTTGAATCGCATGAAATTTGGTGGGATGATTGGTTATTATCCGGGGACCATTTGATTAGATTTTGGGATCAATCGGGTCAAAGGTCAAGGTCATGGAAAGGTCAAACTATTTTTTTACCATAGCACGATACATTTTGTCCAATTGGCATGCAACTAATGCCAAAATGTTCATAATTCAATGCCCAATCTTGTGATATGCGAAGGTATGCGCTCTACCGAGTGCCCATTCTAGTTTATTCCTGTTTTCATTTATTTATTCATACATTTATTTAAAAATGTATGTACTCTTTCCTGTATTTATGTATACATTTATTTAAGCATTTACTTATTTATTCCTGTATTCATTTATTTGTTGATACATTTATTGAAGCATTTATGTATTTATTCCTGTATTTATTTATACATTAATTTAAGCATTTACTTATTTATTACTGTATTCATTTATTTATGTATACATTTATTTAAGCATTTATTTATTTATTCCTGTTTTCATTTATTTATTTATACATTTATTCATGCATTTATTACATTTTCTAAACTCCATTTTCTAAACTCCATATACTAAATGCATACCCTAATATATATATATATATATATATATATGTGTATGAAATATGTATGAAATGACTATTGCTGCCGATTGAATTTATCCGTGTGCAGTCAGGTCACTTTTTACTTTTAACTCCAACACGTGTGGTGGAGACTCGTGTTGCGCTGAATGGAACATAAACCCCGCCCCTCTTTCCTTGTGATTGAACAAAGCATCTCCAACTCCTCCTGAACCTGCAGTCGAGCAGCCGTGCGTGACGCAGCATTTCTTCTTGCCGCTTTACTTGCTTTATCTCTGATAAACTGAGGTGAAACCCCCTCCCCCTCCCCCACGGGCCCGAAGCAGAGCACATGTCCTCTTTATCCCGGAGGCGACACATGGAAGCAACAAAAAAAAGATGCACGTGTGTCGTGAGAAGGGGCCAATAGACGCACACACAAACAAATGAATATATAAAAAGAACAACACTAATAAGAGACTCTGGATGATGATATGGGAGGGAGGGGGGGAGGGGGGGCAGCGCTCTCACAAAGAGACAAATGACCTCCCGACATCACAGACATGGCGGGCCTGAGGAGGGGGGGGGGGGGGGCCTGAGGAGAAGGCCGGTCCACAGAAGCCCGGATAGAGAGAAAAGAGAAGGCCAGAGACACGGAGGGAGAGAAACGAAGGGATGAAACACAAACGACCGACGGCCTCGGAAAGTATTTGTTCTTTCTCGCCCGCTAAAGATGACGAATCCCTCCGCTGCGAATTTTAATCAGCCTCCCGAACAAAGAGCGAGCACACACACACACACACACACACACGTCCATTATCAAACATTAAAGTCATTATAAGTTGTGTTTTTCTCTCGTGGACGACGACGACAACAGAAGACGATGCGCGCGACGCGATTGGCTAAGATCTCGTGAGTGAAGCGTGCACGAGCGAGGGATGGACTGTGTGTGTGTGTGTGTGTGTGTGTGTGTGTTTGTGTGTGTCCTTTGACCGTCCCCTTACTGGACGTGCACGCCGCCTCCTTACCAGGCTGAATAGATCACAATGCCTCGGCCGCGCGGATCGATGCAACGCAAGCTATGGCCGAATGAATTGCTCGTGACATCGCCGAGGAAGACCACGGAGCGCGTGAGAAGAGGACTCAACCACAGAGAGCCGGGGGGGGGGGGGCGGAGTCACGCTCATCGCCTGTCGGTGAATTGTGTGCACGCTCACACATACAGTCGTTGTTTAGTCAATAAGCAATCCCGATGCGAGCGGCCCGGCGGATTATTAAGGCTATTAATGTGTCTCCGGAATGAAATGTGGGAAGAAAAAAAAAATGTGAAAGAAGAAGAATGGAAATCTGGAAGTGGAGAATAGAATGTGTGCAACAGAAATAGAGAGAAAGGATTGGGGGGGGGGAAACAAGTGAGTCTGGGGGCTTCTGTCGTCGTGATGGATAGAGAGAGAGAACACGGGGCTGTACCTCTCCCTCTCTCATCCCCCCCTCTCTCGCCCATTCATACAACCACCAGTCTCCTCTCTCTCTCTCATCCCCGCTTCCTTTCTTATTACCTATGTCCTCGTCCTCTTCTTCCTCCCCTCTTGGTGCTGTTGCTCTAGACTTCATCCCTCCTTCCTCCTCCTGCTTACATCTACATAGGGTTTCCTCTTCAGCGCACTCAGAAGCTTCACCCTCTTCTTCTTCTTCTTGTTCTTCTTCTTCTTTGTCTTCTTCTTTATCTTCTTTTCTCCTCCTCCTCCTCCTCCTCCTCCTCCTCCTCCTCCTCCTCCTTCTTCTTCTTCTTCAAAAACTATATTTACACCCGGGGACTGCTCCCAGAGCCCCCCCCACTCCCTCCCCCCCCCCCCCCACCATCCTTTCATCTCGCCCTCCCTCTTTACATTCATGCCGCCGCGCAGGTTCAACACGTGTGGGAGCGAGCGGCCTGTACGAGGGACCGCGATGGAAGCTGTTCAGAGCGACGCTCATTATTCCCGCGCGCCTCAAACGCTCCGCGAGCTCAAACAGCTCCGAGACCTCCGGGGCCCGGGAACAGAACCAGAGCTTTCAACCCGAGTTCCCTCCTCTTTTCTCCTTCTGTCCTCTCCCATATATGTATCACTTTATCACACATGAAAAAAAACCACCCTCCCCCACCCCTCTTTCCTCCTCCTCCTCATCCTCCTCTTCCTCCTCTTCCCCAGAGAGGTAAAAAAAAAAAAAAACAGCTGTCAGGGTCAAGCTCGCAGATGAATTCCAAAACGACTTTGAAGGGCAGCGAACTTTCTCCAGAGGAGAGGCGGGTTACAAACAAGCATGCAAACAGCGTCGAATGAATACGGCCCGATACCTGACCCACACATACACACATACACACATACACACACAGGCTGTGCAGCTACTCTTTGAATCAATACTGCATCTTAAGTCTGTCTATTGCTTCAAGGTGAAGGCAGCTTGGATCTCCGTGTGTGTTTGTGTGTGTGTGTGTGTGTGTGTGTGTCACGCCCCGACACTTATTTAATAAAAAAAAAAAACTCTTGTTAAATGTCGCAGCGCAGGTGAAGCTCAATGAACAGAAAATGCACCGCTGGCAGTTTTTTTCCTCTCTCTCTCTCTTCCTCCGGCTCCGATTTTCTTTCATAGGATCTTTGAGCTTGAGTCTCAACTTTTAAGGAAGACACGACGAGTCGATCCCCGCTCCGCCCGCCGCCGCCGCCCCGCGGCTCTCGCTCGGGTCGAGACGCGTCGATGAATCACTTTCCATCTTATCCATCATGTCGGTGTGATGTCCCGCCCTCCGCCGCCGTCCGTCATCCATCACGCCAGAGAGAGACGTCGTGAAGCCGATGTTTAATCCAGACGTTTACATCACTCTCCATTATCATTGTAAGGCCCTCTTCTCCCTCGAATGGAGTCGATACCGACGTCTGATTTGATTAACGTGCAAAAAGTTTACGTTTATATAAGAGTCGAACTTTATGCTGCAGAGGTCCTGACCAATGAGGAGGTCCTGACCAATGAGGAGGTCCTGATCAATGAGGAGGTCCTGATCAATGACGAGGTCCTGATCAATGACGAGGTCCTGATCAAAGAGGAGGTCCTGACCAATGAGGAGGTCCTGATCAAAGAGGAGGTCCTGACCAATGAGGAGGTCCTGATCAAAGAGGAGGTCCTGACAAATGAGGAGGTCCTGACCAATGAGGAGGTCCTGATCAAAGAGGAGGTCTTGATCAATGAGGAGGTCCTGATCAAGGAGGAGGTCCTGACCAATGAGGAGGTCATGATCAAAGAGGAGGTCTTGATCAATGAGGAGGTCCTGATCAAGGAGGAGGTCCTGACCAATGAGGAGGTCCTGATCAATGATGAGGTCCTGATCAAAGAGGAGGTCCTGATCAAAGAGGAGGCCCTGATCAATGAGGAGGTCCTGATCAAAGAGGAGGTCCTGATCAATGAGGAGGTCCTGACCAAAGAGGAGGTCCTGACCAATGAGGAGGTCCTGACCAATGAGGAGGTCCTGACCAATGAGGATGTCCTGATCAAAGAGGAGGTCCTGATCAATGACGAGGTCCTGATCAATGAGGAGGTCCTGATCAAAGAGGAGGCCCTGATCAATGAGGAGGTCCTGATCAAAGAGGAGGTCCTGATCAAAGAGGAGGTCCTGATCAATGAGGAGGTCCTGATCAAAGAGGAGGTCCTGATCAATGAGGAGGTCCAGATCAAAGAGGAGGTCCTGACCAATGAGGAGGTCGTGACCAATGAGGAGGTCCTGACCAATGAGGAGGTCCTGACCAATGAGGAGGTCCAGATCAAAGAGGAGGTGAGAGGTCCACAGTGTGTGTCGAATATCAACAACACTGTCTGTCTGTCTGTCTGCCTGCCTGTCTGTCTGTCTGTCTGTCTGCCTGCCTGCCTGTCTGTCTGTCTGTCTGCCTGCCTGTCTGTCTGTCTGCCTGTCTGTCTGCCTGCCTGCCTGTCTGTCTGTCTGTCTGCCTACCTGTCTGTCTGTCTGCCTACCTGTCTGTCTGTCTGTCTGTCTGTCTGCCTGCCTGCCTGTCTGTCTGCCTACCTGTCTGTCTGTCTGCCTGTCTGTCTGTCTGTCTGTCTGCCTACCTGTCTGTCTGCCTGCCTGCCTGCCTGTCTGTCTGCCTGCCTGCCTGTCTGTCTGTCTGCCTACCTGTCTGTCTGTCTGTCTGCCTACCTGTCTGTCTGTCTGTCTGTCTGCCTGCCTGCCTGTCTGTCTGTCTGCCTACCTGTCTGTCTGTCTGTCTGTCTGCCTACCTGTCTGTCTGTCTGTAGTTGACGTCATGAAGCCCGGTGTTGGAATCACTTCCAACACGTGCTCACGTGTCACAGAGTCGGTTTAAACAATGGCTGACGAAATTCAATCCACTTTTTTGTTACTGCTCGGATGTCAGTGTGTGTGTGTGCGTGTGTGTGTGTGTGCATGTGTGTGTGTGTGTTGGACCTTCCAAGTCTCTAAATTTCTGGCAGGAAGATCAGAGGAAATGTGCGTTGTTGTGTTTGTGTGTGGGTGCCTGACGGTGTGTGTGAGAGAGAGAGAGAGAGAGAGAGAGAGAGAGGGCAGGCATGAAAGTGAGATTCTGTTCTGAGACGTTTGATGTCAGAGAACAGCGTCTGCTGTCTGTCTGCCAACCGCCAGCCCTCTATCACCAACCCAACACATGGCCTCTGCAGACTGTGTGTGTGTGTGTGTAAGTGGCCTGATTAGCAGGGACTCGGCTATGTGACACCACTACGGAGCCAGACTGGTAACGTGCACCTCGCCGTGTCACAGTGTCACTGAGTGGGCCAGAGACGCTCAACAGGATTCTGTTCTTTAAGCACATGACAGAGAGAAGTGTGTGTGTGCGTGTGTGTGTGTGTGTGTGTGTGCACGTGGGTGTATTGGAAAGGGTGAGTAATCGCTCACTTCTCGTACCTCTCATCCCACATCACCAATATTTGGATGGGTCCTTGACATCGAGAGTCAAGCACCCTCGTGGATAATTGTTCAGGCATGTGTGTGTGTGTGTGTGGTTTCTGTCTGTGTGCATGTGAACAGTTCTGTGTGTGTGTGTGTGTGTGTGTGTGGGTATGTGTAGGTTTTGCCTCACACTTTGTGTGCCATATAACTCAAAGCTCTTTTCAAACATGGCCGTTACTGACATGCTACTCATTTTCATTAATAACTGCAACTTTATTTCAACTTATACAGAGTTATATACATATATAAATATTTATTAAAACAAAAAATATATTTATATATATATAAATATAGGTATATATATATAGTTAATATATATATATATACATACATATATGTTATATATCGCACATATATATGTTAATTGTAATATATGACTTATATAACATATATATATATATATTTAACATATATATTTAGCACATACATATGTTATATATAACATATTATATGTGTATATATGTTATATATATTTGTTTTTATGTGTTATATGTTTTATATATATACAATATTAATGTTATATGTATATATGTTATATATTATATATGTAAGATATATAATATATAATATATATATACATATATAGATAACAGATAAGATATATAACATATTTGAATGAGAAAATATATAAAAAACTAACTGAGACTTTTAAATGAGCTTTCCGCTCTGTTGGCAGTGGGATGTTTTCATGAAGGAGCAGAAAACCCTCAAAGATCCGGCCGACGTCTGAAGAGCCGGAAGAACAAAAGCAACGTGGGGAGGATGGAGAAGAAAGGCAGATGTGAAATCTGCTCAGAAAGTCAAAACACTTGTCTCTGACTCACTCTCAGACGCGCGGCGCCGACGCACACTGAGACACAAACACACAAACAAACACACAAACAAACACACAAACAAACACACAAACGGGGACCGAGGCGCCGGGAACAAACGGCGTAAAAGGCTGAAAGGTGGATCAACGCCGCCGAGATCTTTCTGCCGCACGCTTCTTGACATTTTTTCTCTAATCGGGCCGGATATAGCTTCTCTCACAAGAACAAACACACACACACACACACACACACACTGAGAATGAATAGTTGAAGGCCGAGGGGGGGGGGAGCTGTTTTGAAGGTGGAAAGAAGAAAAAATGAATAGAATAGAATATGGTTCAACCCCCACACACACACACACACACACTTGGATACGGCTTAATCAAAAGTGAATGGAATCAATATAGGCTTGTGACGACGTGCCGTGAAAGGGACTTGAGAGCTGACAACTGGGTCCCGATGAACAGACGCCTCGACGGCGTCGCGTTCTCTTCCGTCTTCGAATATGAAAAAGAAAAATAGTGAACTGCCGCTCTGCGATTGGTCGATCCATTTCTGCAAGGTCCAGAGGGCTGCGTTGCGTTAATTATACACACCCAAAGGTGACAGGGACATACTGATATTGAACCGTCCGGATGGTTCTGCCTCATTGTTCAGGTGGCGTATTGACTAAAAGTGTGAATGTGATTTTATTTTAACGTGAACTTGTTTTGAGGGCAGCATGAGGACCATGGAGGCTTTACACACCTTTTCAATAAGCGGTGCGCCGACTAACGAGGTTCCGGGAAGTTGTTTGGATTGGAAAATAGTAACACGAGGAGAATCCTCTCGCACTGGAGGGGCCACCTCGGGTTATTACGTTTACTTTTGGTTTTAAGGTTAAGGGAGGTACGATTGAGTTTCCTTCAGGTATTTCCCACCAAACACGACTGCACAGTCGTAGTCTGAAAACTCATTTTGTGTGAACATCCTGAAGTATTTCATATCCTGTAACTCGGAGAGGAACGCCCGTGTGGAAGTGTTGAACACGATTCAGGCTGCCTCTCTTTATCCCGAGCAACACCAGCACGTCATTGGTGTTTTAATCCTGCGGAAATAAAGAAAGCCACCATATATATAAATAAATATGTTTATATATGTGTTTTTATTTTAAAATGTATTTATACTTATTTTCTGTAATGCAATTAAAACAAAAATGTCATGCATTCTGGATTCATGATTTATAACAGCTGAGTGTTTGGAAAATAAAGAACTTCATCACAATATTCTAATTTTCTGAGACAGTCCTGTATATATATATATATATATATATATATATGTATTCATATACATATATATATATATAAATAAATATGTTTATATGTATATGTGTCTTTATTTAAAAATATATTTATAAATATATATATATATATATTTTACTATATATATATATTTATTTATATACATATCTTTAAATATATAGTTATACATATAAATATGTATATATATAAATATATATCCATATATATATATATATATATATATATATAAATATATGGCTTGAATGGAGTATGGCACCAATTTGTCTTTGCATCGTTCGTACCAATCAATTAGAAACGCCCTGATTGGCTCTCAGCTTGGGGCTCATGCACTGTATGCATTGTTATTGATTGCAGTGATTTGCTGCTGTCTGCCCTAAGATAGATAGTTAGGACTTTGCAGAGGGACCAGTGGGAACAGAGGCCGGAGTGGTCGGGGCTGACCCATTGATTAGGTAAAGAGGTGACCGGGGTGTACTATTGATCGGAAACTGGAGGGACAGCTACGCCATAGAATTAAAGTGGACAACCGAGAGAGAGAGAGAGAGAGAGAGAGAGAGAGAGAGAGAGGAGGACTGACTAAAACACTTGCGCCTATTCATAAAGTGAAGACAGGAGGAAAATGCCTCGAAGAAAACCAAACCAAAACAGCTGATACAGATCCAAAAAGTCGTCCTCCTCCTGTTGCCTGGGCTTGAGCTCCGCTGCCTGTACTCCAGATACTTGGCTCAGACATGAAAAAGGGGGTTTAGAACGGCAGATCTGGGACCAGCCTGAGATGCCGGGCGTGTCTACACGCTGGGTTATGGAGCGATGGAAGCTGGAGTCAGGCACGTGCCTGAGGATTAGCCAGCGCCGGGTATTAAGTGGAGAAACTAGAGGACTTGCACAATCAGAGGTTAGAGACTCTAATATGGATTTATTCATCTATTCTCTTTCCTCCCGTTTGACTCCTCACAGAAACAAAGCCAACCTATTAAAGCGAGTATTGAGCAGTGAAGAAACGCTTTTAACAGAAATATTGACATCTGCGCTGCTTTTCTTATTTATTTATCTTCACAGCCGAACAGTGGGGTTTTAATCAGGGCCCGTGTCTCCGCTCGGTGTCTATGCGGTGAGCGAAGGGCTTGCCTTCACCGATGCTTTGACCACCGGCCAATGACGAGCTTCATTGATCCGTTTTTTAAATACATCATTATTTACTTAACTAGGAGTAGTATTCTAAAGATTTTTAGACTCAATTTCTCAAAAATCCTCATATTTCTCACTTTACTTCCCTAAAAGATAATTAAATACATATGTAGTGGGTCAAAAATTGAAGTCAAACTGATGTCATAACCACTTTAAATCATATGTATACTGTATATTTATATAAATATATATGTCTTTATATACGTATATATAAACATATCAAGAAATATATATATATAAATATATATAAAGATATATATATAAAAATACATATATATTTATTAACATTTATATAAATATTTATATATATTTATACATATATAAAAAGATATATATATATATGTATATTTATAAATATATACATATATATATATATATAAATAAATATAAATATAAATATATATAAATATTTATATACAGTATATATATATCACAGAGACGACTCATCACACTCAGATTTCTTCAGAAACTGAAAGTGAAAGAAGCCGGTTGTTTGCGTCAATAGCTCCTTCAAATAAAGAGGATTTAATCGTAAACACGTTTCTGGAACTCGAAGAGTCGAGTAACAATATGCGGTAAAAAAAAAGTGCCGCTTGCAAATTGACTACTTTGTTGGGTTTACCCGTATGTTGTAAACGGGAGAAAATAACTGTCCAATCAGAGTTAATCGTATGCATTAGCTACTTAATGCTTAACCCGAGGCTCCGGGCTGCAGAGAGCCGGCGACTTTGAGAGTGAATTTTTATGGCGGGAGTGCGTCTTTAATCACAACTCAAGGATGACATTTCACAGGTGAGTGCACGTGTGCAACATGTGCTCATCAGACCTCAGTGAACACGGTACACACCATGCTATTAAACCCCTCTCTCTCTCTCTCTCTCACAAATAAACAAACGCCGGTCGGCAGAGACGTGCGCTCCTCGCCTCGCCACGCTGCGCGGCGGCGCCCCGCGGCACATGCGCTCCATTCGATGAGACAGCATGAAGCACAAATCAATATGGATTAAAGCTCTGTAAAGAGCCACTGTGACGCCTCCTGCGCCCGAGGGTGGGGGGGGGGGGGGACAAGTGTGCACTTTATTCTTTATTATGCCAGATTGCAGATTTCTTTTTTTTTCTCTCCATCTATTATCTTTTTTAAAAATCATATAGAGGGAGAGCGAAGGGCTCCGGGATAAAGTTCTGTGCTACGCCCGCCTCTTTGCCATCCATAGGGCTGTTTAGAACATGGCATGAATGTGTGTGTGTGTGTGTGTGTGTGTGTGGGGGGGGCTGGAAACAGCACCTCATTCCACCTGCTACACCTAGACTGAAAGTCACACACACACACAGAGGCCTGGCGGTGGGTCTCGACCCCCCCCCTGTCTTTGGCGTGCCCCCCCAGCGCTCTGCAGGGCGCTGAAGATTATCCCAGCGCTCGCAGACAGTCACAGAATGTTAATCCTCAGCCATCTCTTCCACTGTTCAATCTGGATCACCCCCCCCTCCATCGCCCCCTCCTCCTCACCCCCCCCCCGTTTTCCTAATCCACCGCTCTCCATCCTTTCCTTCTAAAATCTCCTCTAAATTCTCCAGCTCCATCCGCTTTGCATCATTTGCTTTTACCCCCCCCCCCCCCCCATATCCTCTCTCCTCCCCTGAACATCTCTTGATCCCCGTTTTTCTTTACTCGAAAGCGACAAGCACCCCCCCCCCCCATCCCCTCTTTATCCTTCCTCTACGGCGCCATCAGGCCCGCATTGATCTTCTCATCCACCGGGAAAACGAACCCACCAATCAGCCCGTCATAATCACTCTGCAGCTGCTGCTGCGTGTTGATGACGGAGACAGTGAAGAAGCTGCTGGGTTGTTGTGTGTTTTTTGTGTGTCTGAATGAACTTGTGAGCTATTTTTAAAATATGTGGACAAAAAGAAGAAGAAAAAAGGTTTATCAACGACACGGTTAATTCCATTCTGTTAATGATGACAATGATTTCTTTTTTTTTTACAAAAAGAGACAGCAGAGCGTTGGCGTGAGACAGTGAAGAAGCTGCAGGTATGTGTGTGTGTCTGAATGAACTTGTGTGCTTTAAAATAATAATAAAAAAGTGGAGAGAAAGAAGGGGGAGGGGGCATGAATGTGTATTAACTACACGGTTGATTCCATTCTGTTAATGATGATACTGACTCTCCTATTGTAAATGATATTTACAATAAAGGAACAGCTGCTGGAATCGTTGCTTCTAAAAAAAAATTTACAAAAAATCACACAAAACAACCTCTGAATGATATCTGGTCTCCCGCAGCTTCCCTCCCCCTTATTCACACTCGCTCTCTCTCAAAAAGTGCCCTCTATTTCTTTCTTTTTTTACTACTCGTCCTGCAGGGTTTTTTTTCTTTCCCGGGACAGTGTGGCCGCTATAACTTCCAAACAATAAATTCCAGTTTGTGATCTGTCAGCAGTCTCCGGGCTGTTACCCCGTGTCGCGCTGTGCGCTTTGTCGTCATGCAAAACATGGAGTGCAACAAAAAACAACTTTACGTCTTCACACACCTCAGCATCTTTCCACCGCGGGCGATCTGGCACATCCAATAAATCTCCGGCTGAAATGTTTGCCGCGGTGCATTTAGACGTTGCATTAACCACTTGAACTGTACATTTTACCCCTTTTAAATGGCTTCGAAGTTTGATAAATCACTTTTTTCCTCTCCTCACTGTTTGACACCATCTGCTTGTTCTGGCTGTAATGCAAACCAAAATGTTCACTCTTCCTGGCTCCTTCGCGGCATCGACGTTTTTTTGGACCGTGCAATTTGAGTTAATTATGACGGGCGTGCCAAAAAAAAAATCTGCAGGGGTGGAGGGGTTAACACTTACTGATTTATTAATGTGAATACATTTGACAGTCAAATTCGTGCTGGTTTTATTAATCACCGTTAAAACACTCGATGCCGTAAATGTAAGAATCGTATTCAGAGAGAGCCGAGCGGCGTTATACAACTCAGACCCTCCTCTGCAGACAATATTTCTAAAGATCGATAAGGCTGTCCGTTCCAGCTCCAGGTAACATATATCATTCACACGTAAATGATACAGGTGGAAATGGCGTTTATTGTGTTATGGCTGGTGGTATTCATCAGTTTTTATAACATCTATTCTGTATCGCTGCTGCGTGTTTCTCCTCTCTCATAATAAATTCAACAAAGCATTGTCGTCCCATGATACAGTGATGTCTGCAAGCAGAATAACGCATCAGAAACAAAACACGATAAAGCTGATATGAATTAGTGAGTGGGTGAGGTTGTGGTTTAAGATAAGACTGAACGATTGTGAAAAAATATCTAATTGCAATTATTTTGACTTATATTGCAATTTGGGATGTGGGTTGCTCGGGGGAATGATCATTATTCCTTGATTCTTACTTATATATATTAGTTCTTATTCAGTGTTCTCCATTTCATTGAACATATACAATAACTATGGTATAATTTTGGCAAAGATGTTTTTCTTAAATTTGCAGACTATGACGTGTAGGCAGAGAGACAATATTTAATAGAAAATGGTATTCTCACTCACATTTTTCATTTTAACAAATGCAACACAAGAAAAATATTATATTTATATTGCAGTTGGCCACACTGTGATTTCGATGCAATTTCAATTAATTCTGCATCCCTTAAATAAGATGTTACTCTTAAACTTCTTGTCCTGTGGAGAACATGAACGTCTGCAGCAAATTCTAACGTCAATCCATCCAAAATGTTTTTTTTTCAAGTAGAAACTGAAACGTCATCCTCATGGTGTCACATGAAGAAAAATTAAGTTGGTTCTTCAGAGTGATGCCATAGAAGAACCATTTCTGGTTCCACAAAGAACCTTTCTAACCAGGGTTCTTTAATGAACCATTTCATTCTTCAAATAACCTATAAAGGTGTCTCAAAGAACCTTCAAATGATGGTTCTTTAAGGCACCATTTCTGGTTCCACAAAGAACCTTTCAAACTGGGTTCTTTAAAGAACCATTTCCTTAAATAGTTCTTCAAATAACGTATAAAGGTACCTCAAAGAACCTTCAAAACATGTTTTTTTAAGGCACCATTTATGGTTCCACAAAGAACCTTTCAAACCAGGGTTCTTTAAAGAACCATTTCCTTAAATAGTTCTTCAAATAACGTATAAAGGTGTCTCAAAGAACCTTCAAAACATGTTTTTTTAAGGCACCATTTATGGTTCCACAAAGAACCTTTCAAACCAGGGTTCTTTAAAGAACCATTTCCTTAAATAGTTCTTCAAAGATCCGATCACGGTGCCTCAAATGAAAGAATGGTTCTTCGGTAGGTGACGGTTCTTCGTAGAACCACAAAGCCTTTTAAAGAACCATTTAAGAACCATTATTTTTCTGTGTGCACTAATGGAAAAGTCAGGTGATCACCACAGTGGTTGGGATTCACTGTCTCTACCTGACATCTCGACCAAAGTCCAGGACACATCACCCAACAGTATAAGTAAAATAAATAGAGGGACGGTTTCCCTTCGACTAACACATTTACACGTCTGATGGCGGAACCAGTCCACGAGTAGATACTGGTCAGCCACCAGTAATGGCTGTTCCTTCCACCTATCGCCTATCTGCCAGAGGTAAGATTGATGACGGTGTCCTCCACGGTCACCGGTGGGTTGTATATCACTCTGTGGACAGGTGACATCTGTGTGAATGTGTTGGCCCCGGTTGATAGCTCAGTAATTGTTCCATCATCTGCTCCACTAACGTCATTTTGAGACATACCATTAAGGTTTAGATTAAAAGGTCAACGTTCGTCTCCAATTTTGAATCCATTCAAATAAGGAAAATACAGAGATGTTTCACAGACCTCACTTCTTGCAATAACTTAATATTCCTTTGGTATATCACACAGAGCAATAAATTGAGAAAGCCTGTGGTGTCTTGAAGATGTTCTTGAAGAAATTGAATGCTGCTGAAGAGCTTTAAAAGTTAATATGTACCCAAAAATGAAATACTGCTTTAATAAGTGGTGGTAGGAAGAAGGAGAGGTTTTGATTAGTACAGTTGTCAGGCGTTGGCTACTGATGGTACTGTATCTCCTGCATCAGTATCAGTGATGGACCGTCAGCTTCGGGTTGTGTGACACAACTTAACTCCAACAACTTTCTCTGGAATTGGGTTACATATTGAATGAAATTCATCAGCATATAGAAAGCGTCTGTTATCCCTTCGAGTATACTGTATGTGCTGTATACGGAGAAATATGTATATTTTAAGACTTTCATTTCCAAGGAAGTCGTGAATATTTACTCACCATGAAACCAAGGGGAATGTCATCGGCAAATAGTATATTTCTGATGTGTTTCCACAGACAGAAAGTCATAAAATAAGGCATAGAGGGAAATTAACATCAGTAAATAGCGGCTGTGATAACTTTGCCTCATACGGGTACTCTAATTTAACCGCAAGAGTCTGAATTTATATGAACAGCAATTTCATTTAAAAATGTCAGCGCCAAGTTCCATTATTTCTATAGCGTTCATGTGTAGGTCAGGACAAATGGAGTTTTTTTTTCGAGCTGCATATCAATCTGTCGGTTTGTTAGGGCAGAAACTATTTCCGGAGGAACATTAACCTCCCCGCGGGGTTTGCGTTGCTCCTAATCAACGGAGCGCGGATGGAATTGGACGATAAATATTGTGTTGAAATCGGCAGGAAGAGAAGAGGTTAACGCTGCTGGTGCAGCACAGTCCTGCGTGGCTAAATAACGGCTAACGGATAATGGGTAACGGCTAACGGAGGTTTCACTGAGCTCTATTCAGGACAAACGGCTATTGAGCAAAGATATATCATCTGGTAACCTTTAGTTTGGGGCGAGAAACTTGGATAAATACACTGGGTTGAAGGAGATGTTTTCACAAAAATATACTTTAAATAGCTAAAACATACTAGCAACATTGCTAAAACTAACGGTTAACGGCTTACGGCTAACGGAGGTTCGGGTACATGTAAATACAGCACTTAAATGCATAGCTTTATCATATACTGTATACTACTGCTCATCAATGAAGCCAAAGCATATATTTATCCGATTACTCTATTAATTAATAAATAAATTGGTAGAATACTCAATTTCTTAAATTAAAGATATGTTTATCTGTATATCTGTGTTGACCAACTGTGCGTCCCTGTGACCACACACGCTGTAAAACCTGATTTCACCTCTTTCTTTTTATTGAAAAGTGCTTCAAGAAGATTAACCTTTCCATGAGAGCACCCAGAACCTGTACTCTGTTATCTCCTCATCTCTTTGCTGGATGTTTTACTCCTTTACGATTCACTCCAAGGTCGTGACCTTAAAGTACCACGTCCAACATGTTAGATAGATAGATAGATAGATATATACTTTATTAATCCCCAAGGGGAAATTTGTCAATGTTCATATTGTGCGAGACAAATCCGCACGGCATAATACAAAATAAAAGAAACGACCTTCAACCTCCCAACACACAAAGGTTTGTTTCCCTTCCTTCTCTACGCAGTCAACTGCCTCCCAAAACAAGCACTCTCATTCAACTAATGGAAACAGATGAAAACTCCACAGCCCAATAACACCAACATTAACACTAATTCTCGCTCGCAGAGACAAACAATCTCCGAGACGTGAGTAAATACGGCTGAGTTTCCCGTTCGGGGAGGAAAAAAAAAAACACACACACACAGAAGACGAAGAGAAAAAAACACTCACCCTCTGGGAAATTTTCTGTGATCAAGTGCAAAGAGATTAACCAGTTGGACGCGCGCTGATGAACAGGGCATCATAATGAAAGGCGCTCGTAAATGTCGATGAGCCATGTGGAAAAAGAACAATGGTCGCCTCGTATCGGAGTAAAGACGAGAGTAATGCACGGAAACCAATTATTCTACTGTCCCCGTTTCCCACCTAACTTTTTTACCAATGAGCTGAAGAAAATGTTTCATTACAACAATTACAGTAATACGTGCAATCACACTTTCGGGAAAAACGAGCGAGCCTTTGAACCGACTCGGGGATAATGTCGTACTCTCAGCTGGAGCCGCTTTGAATCTATTACATGGTGTGCAACAGCCTCTTTCATAAAAACAACAAAACAACAACAACAGCACATCAACTTATCGACAAAACAGTCAATCACGCACGCGAGACGAAGGGCACATCGAACGCAATCACACGGCACAGATGGGCCGGAGGTGGCCCCGAGTAATCTAGCAGGGGCCACGCAGTCTTACTGATCACAAAGTCCCCAAACGGGTCCTGGTCCTCCTCGTCGTCGAGGTACGCTGCGGGGGGGGGGGGGGTTGCGGAGGAAAGAAAGAAAAGAAGAAGAAAAGACACAGAAACAACAAAAACTAGAACGGGCACTCGGTAGAGCACATACCTTCGCATATCACAAGATTGGGCATTGAATTATGAACATGTTGGCATTAGTTGCCAATTGGATAGAAATTGACCGCGCTATGGTAAAAAGAAGATTTTGACCTTTTTATGACCTTGACCTTGACCTTTGACCCGATCGATCCCAAAATATAATCAAATGGTCCCCGGATAATAACCAATCATCCCACCAAATATCATGCGATTTGGTTTAATACTTTTTGAGTTATGCGAGTAACACGCATACAAATAAATAAATAAATACACGGCGATCAAAACATAACCTTCCGCATTTTCAATGCGAAGGTAAAAAGGGTTATGACGGAAAGAAAAGGTGGAAAAAACGAAACTGGGGATGAGTAAGAAATGTACAACTGAATTCAAAATGGAGGTGACTAAATAATGAATGAATAAATCGTGAAGTAAATAAATAATAAAAGCGACTGCGGCCTCCCGCCGCCCTCCCTCGTTCTTCCTCTCCATCTGATACCTCCAGCCTTCATTAGGAGGCAAAGCGCTGACCATTAAACTACTAAACTAGTTTCAGAGACATGCAGAGGAAAATATGATCGCTCATAATTGGCTGGAGAATTCTCAATTTGCTCTCAGTGCGCTCCTCTCTCTCTCTCTCTCTCTCTCTCTCTCTCTCTCTCTCTCTCTCTCTCTCTCTCTTTTCTCCGGCAGGTCTGAAGATGGCATGAGAGGCCATTACGGGCTAACTAAATTCCCTATTAGGGCGGCAGCGCGGTCGTCAGCAAGTTACAAATCCCACGCAAACGATACCCCCCCCCCCCTCCCTCTGTCACCTGATAATAATACTCCCGTTAGCATGGGCGGTGCCTTCACTGCCGCCTCCTCACGAAAAGGGAAACACGTTATCTGATGTTGTCTTTTAGTTTTTGTCGTCCGACGCCGGCGTCGTCAGCTGAATGTGAAAACCCTTCCTTCAATCTCCTTTTCCATTTATTCATCGCTCATGTTTTCCTCCTCTTCTTCCTCTTCTTCCTCCTCTCCCCATCACTCTCTTTAATGTGAGTTAGCATCCATCTACTGTGATCAATATCCCAGGGCTTGTATTAAACACTGCCCTTGTGCATCTCTCTCTCTCTCTCTCTGTGTGTGTGTGTGTGTGTCCTCACTTCCAGTCCAACAATGCCATTGCATGCTTCTATTCATCACTGGTGTGTTGTGTGTGAACAGGTTTGTATATGTTGTATGAACCAATCTTTATTGATCCTGACTTTGAGGCATTTTTCAGACTCAAAAATAGACAGACATTCACAAATAAAACACCAGGCACATATATGTGTGTGTGTGTGTGTGTGTGTGTCCACCACTACTTTGCTCACTCCAGCCTTTGAGCTCTCGCTGCATGGACAAAAAGTCCTTGAACCAAGGGGGTGAAAGTATGGGTGTGAGAGTGTGTGCGCGCAGACACACACACTCTCACACACACACACTCACAGCGGCGCGTGTGAAAGCGAGCTGTCAGTGCCGCTCTCCCACACCATTCATCACGAGCTCCTAATTCTGTTAGACCATTGTAGAACCTTTCGCACCACACGTTGCTCTCTGAAAACTCAATCAGAGGCTAATGCCCCCAACCTCGCTGACACACACACACACACACACACACACACTAACACACACAAGCTTTCACTCTCAGTTTTCTTACTCACATGCACTCACAGAGACCCTGAGGGGACAGCGGCGGTCTTGGGGGACCCCGCCGGTCCGCCTCTATAAGTGTTGCCTGTATTTTGATTGACAGGAGCTCCATGGACGGAGTTACACGAGAAAAAAAAAAAGGCTCCGACAAATAATTACAACATGTGTCCCAAAGTACTAATTCAAACTTCTAAATGATCATGATTACACATTATCTTCATTTACCTTGATTGCGAGACAATCCGTGGAAACGTTCCCCTTAAAGCGACGGCGCGTCGGTTGATTTGGGTTGATTTACGGCGGTGTGTTCAAAGAAATAATAAAGAATAAAGAGGACGGCAGCACGGGTGCAGGCACTCTGCCACCTGCGCTAGCGGATTTGATTAGTTAATCAGGAATCACTTTGCCCAACGCGGCTTTTATAAAGCATAATTACAGCGGCAGCTACCCACGAAAAAAAAAAATTTATATTCTTTTGACTGCAGATGTTTTACGGGGCATTTGGGAAAGTTTTTCCGCTTCGTTAAAACAAATATAAAAGAAAAAGAGAATTAACATAAAGTTAGAGAAAACCAGCTTCCAAGAGCAAAAGCCTGTGAGGCAATTGAGCGTGTCAGAGGGGGCGGGGGGAGGGGAGGGAGGGGGAGGAGCCAGACCAAATTTAGCGCCACCTTTTCATTCTCTAATTACGAGATGAATACGCCCCGTCACGTACGTCACGATACCGCCCTCGTGATTTATCATCCAGTCGGGACAGATGGAGAGAGAGATTGAGTCGGAGAGAGAGAGAGAGAGAGAGAGCAGCCAATCGGGCGTGCGTGTGGGAGGAGTGGGCGGGGCCAGCGCTCAGGAAGTTGTCCATTACGAGTAAAGGCGAGTTGAATTAGATTCATGCCTGATTCCTTAACAGGGTGCTCGTTAACGACCACACACACACACACACACACACACACGCACACACACACACACACACACACACACAGAGCGCTGGACTATGGATTGTGGCCGTAAAGTCCGCCCCGGGCTTCGGGTTTAAATCAATGTCGCAGCCTGATCTTATTCCATCTAATGCGTGTTTTAATCCTTCTCCCTCCTGATCAATGCCGTTTGGATGCCGTCGTCGGGGAGGCACCGCCGCGGGGATTTACAGCCGCTCGCCGTATTCTCCCGCCCATGTTTCCAGACGGACGTTTTACGAGGCGGAGCGCAGCGCGTCGGTAAATCTCCTCCGCCACTTTGACAAAATGAAATCTCCCTCCGCCGCCGCGCCCCGTGTTTGTTTGCCTCCCCGCGCCGCTCGGATCGGCCAAGTCGACGTTCTAGTCTCTTTATTTTAATAGTGTCTAGAAGGGCCATAAAAGCAAAGTGTCTTTATTCAATACTTGACAATAAAGCCGGATGTAGGGGAAGAAAATCCCTGAGTTGCATTCAGGGAACTAATTTAACAGGCTTTACATACTTGTCTGTAATTGGAAAAGTAGCCGTAAATGCAACAACAACAAAAATACACCAAAAAAAACAACAAATGGAAAAATAATGAGCGCGTTTATTTTAGTTTTCACAGGTGCCAGATGTCCGGGGAGGAAACGGGAGAACCACCTTTATGGATGGATTTTTGAACACGTTATCATTTCACGTGGTGTGACTCCGTCATCCGGGTGTTTTATTTAAAGTGTTCACAGCCTCGGGAAGGCAATCGCTGTGTGTGTGTGTGTGTGTGCAATATTGTTCATCACACTGGAATCACACTGTGATTATATTTTCATATCGGGGGGTTCAGGGACAACATTTTTATTCATGGTCTGGTCATTTTTGGGGAATTTTGGGCTATTTGGATTCACATATATATATTTATATGTACATACATATAAAAATATAATATATATACAGTATATATATATATATAATATATATATACAGTATGCTGTATATATATATATATGTATAAATATACTATATATATACAGTGTATATATTTATATATAAAATATATATATTTACATATATACAGTATATATATATATACATACACTGTATATATACACAGTATATATATAGATAGATACACTGTATATATACACAGTATATATATATACATACACTGTATATATACACAGTATATATATATACTGTATATATGTAAATATATACTATATATATGGTATATACAGTATATATATACTATATATATAGTATATACAGGCTATGTATACTATATATAGTATACATATCTATATATCTATATATATATACACATACAAACAAATACAGCAGCATGGCCCTGTGTAATCATCCACGAAGCAGTATTCAAAGTTGTGTGTGAGTTGTACTTGTGTACTTTAAGGTGTACTGCTGGTGCTAATTGTGTTGAGACTCGCGGAGGCACCGAGCACCGCGGCTGACGAGCGCTCTCCATCCAGAGGATCACACTCTTTAATTTGTTATCGACTCTTGTTATGTTTTTATTCTCTTCTTCCAGACATCTCAACTTGACCTGTTTTAGACATTAAAAAATGAAATAAAACAGCGAGTGCACGTCGTTAGGAAAACCTGAAATATGGCTTCCTGTGTTGAACTTATAATTGGAGTCCAAGTGGTTCACTTCAATTAATATTCGTATTATCATAATGAAACAAAATGAGTAATTAAGTGAAAAGAAATTAGGCAAAAGAAAGCTCCGATATCATCCAAGCGATGGCTCTAACACACGCACGCACACACACACACACACACACACATAGGCGCCAGATAACGAACCAATATTTGGGTTTGCACGGGACTCTATAAGGAGAGAGGTTGTAGGGTGAGACTCATGTAGATGGGAACGCCAAACACACACACACACACACACAGGCAGCTTTTTCTGAGGTTTGTGATATCTGTCACCGTGTCTCTGCAGGGCGTTCTATTTTGGTAGTGAAATCCGCAGTAGGGCGCACGTGCACGCTCATCCACACGTGCACTCCTGCCCCCGGAGGGGAACCCGAGACCCTTAAACCGACACCTGTCAGTCACGCTGGCGAGCCGCGCCGACGGGAGCATAACGAGACACGGTGGGAGGAGACGGAAGACAGGAAGAAGAAGAAGAAGCTCCACGAAGACGAAAGGCGGGAGAGGAGGCAGATGAAGAGGGGGAGGAGGAAGAGGAGGAGGAGAAGTGGAGGTGAGACTTGTGAAGCGTGTTAAGAGACGCGGCGAGAGCGGGGCGGCGTGCCCGTTTGGTGTTTTTTAGCACGTCAACGTTCTTTTTGATTTTCTTAGCATGTGTTCACGATGTTGTTTCTCCGTCTGCCTCCGTCAAACGCTATTATTAGACCCTCAGATCCTCCTACTGCTGGTTTGACACTCCTGTCACTCCTGTTTCACACACACACACACACACACACACACACACACACAGATAAACAGAGTAGGGCATAAAGAGACAATGGCAGTAACGTTGACTCTTGTGAATCTGCCTGTGGAATCTCGTGCATTCGCTATCAGACCTTTCGTTCGATGAGTTATCCTCATCCAGAGCCACTACATAACTATAACGAGTTGACAGGCTCACACACACACACACACACACACACACACACACACACACACACACACACACACACACACACACACACACACACACACACACACACACACACACAGATAAACAGAGTAGTGCATAGAGAGACAATGGCAGTAACGTTGATTCTTGTGAATCTGCCTGGGGAATTTCGTGCATTCGTTATCAGACCTTTCGTTCGGTGGGTTATCCTAAATAACCATAACGAGTTGACAGGCTCACACACACACACACACACACCTGGTGCTTTTTATCGGGCCGCCTCTGATCTCGTCGCGCCGGCTGCCCGAATCTGAACCTCCGGTCTGTGAAAACCATCAGACGAGCCTGAGAGGCGGTGGCTCCCCTGAAAAGCTCCGGCGCGGAAGGGCAAACCGGCATTTAGCCGAATTGACTTTAATTGAGCGGCGCTCTACATAATCATGAATAGCAATGAGCCGACTTGTGAATGCTCGGATCCTGTGAACGAGCACTAAAAAAACTAAACGCCCCCGTGACGAAGATATCCGAACGCGTGAAGTCGTCCGACAACTTTTGATCCGATCGTCGCTCGTCGAGATCACGACGCGCCGCGAGCGGAGAAAGCATTATCGGCAAACGCGGAGCGGGATTAGGAAGCTAATTTCCACGAGGTCTGTAAAATGCCGGTTTCGTCGGTGGAGTTTCGGCGGCGGCGGCTGATATCTGCGGCGGCGAGATTAGCTCGGTAATTAACCACAAAGCAATTATCGGGCGGCGGGATGAGAGGCGCGTCTCGGGGAAGGTGTTTCTGGACGTGTTTAATAGGTGTCGAGTCGTTGTTGTTCCTGATCCGGAGGCCCCGCGGTCCAGAGGAGGTCGATTCCACAGATGATATTCACTTCCTCCTCCGGAGGATTCAATGAATTACGACTGTTGCTTTTCCTTCCTTCCGCCTTTCATTAACCTCCACCGAACCCCTCCGGCGTTACGGCTAACGAGGAAACGGAAAGTTGGCGCTAAACAAAAGTGTGCCAGAGGATGGAACGTCACTCTAGGAACATCACATTTTCGATTTCTAGGCTTCTTCTTCTCTCTCTCCGCATCTCCGTCTCGGATGGCGGGGGCGAGAAAAATGCTCCGGCTCCCATTATTCTGTATTATTTGGCCACTTGTGAGATCTTACAAGAGGGTAGAGCGGGAGAGCTAAAGTGCTATTGAAGGAGTGTAAGGACGGCTCTGTGGGGTTTTTGGGGGGGGAGGGGCTCGGGGGGGGGGGGGGGGTCCGACCACTGTTAATCGGATCAGAAACAGAATAAATCAATAACATAATGGCCGCCTGTTTAAGAGGCGGCGTGGAAAGATTTCGACAATATCGACAAAAACTTGCAAGTGCAAGTTTAAACATTCTCGCTCACAATCCCTTCAGACATCGACTCCTCCGCTACAGCGTCCTCCTCGATGTGTGTGTTCACTCCCTCCCTCCTTCCCTCCCTCCTTCCCTCCCTCCCTCGCTCCCTCGCTCCCACTCTCCTCAAACCAGCGGCGCCCGCGTTCCTCTTCCTACCTGACTCGTCGTCGGACTTGTTGTCATTGTCGGAGTCGGTGAGGGTGAGGGCGGAGTTCTCGCGGCTGGACACCCCCGAGCTCCGCCGGGACTTGACCCGGCCCCGGCCCGCCCACAGCTGGATGGCTCGCTCCGGGGACAGCGGCCCCTCGGGGTCCGAGTCGGCGTCGGAGCCGGCGCTCAGGGAGTAGCCCCTCTGGAGGAGGCCCAGGTCGGGGCAGTAGGGGGCGGCGGCCGGGGGCGGCGGCGGCTCGCACACGCCCAGCTCGGCCAACGTGAAGCTGCCCCCTGAGAGGGAGAGAGCGGAGTTACACGGGGGGAGAGGGAGGAGGGGGGGGGGGGATAAATAAATAAAGTAGATGGAGGACAATCACACTAACAAGCACACACACACACACACATGGATATATATAGCAAACCCAAACACACCCACGCATACACACATATATCTAGAAAACCCACATATAGAGAAACTCACACACACATACACACACATATATCTAACAAGCCAACAATCACACAGAGAAGCACACACACACACAAGTACATCGAGCAAACCCACAATTACACAGAGAAACTAACACACACACGTATATCTAGTGAACCCACACACACTCACACACACACGCACATCTATCAAACCCACAATCACACGCAGAGCGGCACACTAATTATGAAGCTACGGAGGCGGAGGCTGAAAATTGGTCTTTGTATCAGCGGGCGGGGGGGGGGGGGGGGGGGAGCGATGACACAGCATGAATCAGGCGCCGAGTCGCTGCTGGAAGGAATGTGTGTAGCGGCGAGCTCACGAGAGGCCCCGCCCCCTCGCTTTACTGCCCCGTGATTGGCATTCACGCGGCGTTGATGTGAGATCAAAGAGCGTCTCACTTCTCTTCTCACACTGTTGCGGCGCTCCCTCAGCTGGATCACCCCCCCCCCCCTGCCGCCGAACACACTCTCTCTCTCTCTCTCTCGCCCCCAAGACAAACCGACTCGTCGCTTCCAAAATAAATATATAAAATTATCCAAATTAAAGCACATCAAAGGAGATCAATACACGGTGCCGCGGCCCAATTAAATCCAAGCTGAGGAAAAAAGCAATTAAGGGAAAAGGCATGCTCAACCAATTCATTCTCTACACTAATTAAAAGAGTATTGTGGATGCAATCGCTCACCATCAGCTGTTGGGGTAAAAGGGATCGGGGGGGAAACAGTTGTGATTCACTTCATTCGCGGTTTGCGAAAGGAGGGGGGGGGGGATGGCGAGCGAAAGCGATGGCGGCGTAGTCGTGGGATGGTCAGAGGCGACGTCGGGCGTGCGGACGCAATCAAACGAGAGAGAGAGGGAGGAAGTGAGCCGGGCTCTATCGACACAGACCGGCGAGGAAGAGGAGGCAGCTCCGCAGGTGGATGTAGCTTCTGACGCTAATGCTCGGCTAGGGGGGGTGGAGGTGGGGAGGTGGAGGGGGTGGAGGGATATCACCTTTCCTCGTCCTCTTGGTTTCCTCCCCCCTCACTTATCACAAAGGGAGACACACAAAGGGGGGACTCCTTCACGGCACAGGGGGGCTCTTCACACGACGGCACAAGCGCCCTCTAACTCTCTAGCGACGGACCCATACCTGAGATGAAGTATCGCAGGAGGACGGCCTGAGAGAGCAGAGCACACGGGTTTCCTTAAAGTCAGCCGGCAAAAACAAATCAACCCGGAAAAAAAAACCTCGCCGGGGAGAGAAAGAGAGTCTGCTCCACAATCACAGGGACGATTATGCAAATGAGCCCATCCAACGACAATGACAATCATTGGGACGCAAACACGTCCTCTAAGTCTAAACAAACACTACTTGGAAGCACGACATCAACGTGTGTGTGTGTGTGTGTGTGTGCGCTCATATCTAATGTTACATCCCACAGGCCACCGCGCTGTACAATTAACATGCCATAACCAGTGATTACATATGCAGAACCCCAATCAACTCCCCGTCGCCGCCGGCGGCGGGCGCAGCCAATCGGCTCGTCTCAAAGACGGGGAGACGGATCGGGGCGACGGCTCGGGGCGGACGGCAAAAAAATCCATCTCAGTTATTCGCGCAAATTCCCCCCAAAAAAACAATCACATGTTACATGGCCCTGACAGATTGTGTGTGTGTGTGGGGGGGGGGCATAAGGCGGCGCATTCTAATCAGATCAATGCCTTTCTCCTCGGTGGCGGGCCTTGAGCGGGAAAAAAAAAATGCGTCGAATGCTTTTTACTTAGTGAGCGTGAGAAAAAAAAAACCCACACGTGTCGTAGCATGTTCGTAGTCACAGAGGAATTTTCTCGCGCACATGCAAAAGCCTCGACCGATCGAGCCTTTTTTTAATTCACGAGCGCTAATTTAAAGGAAAGTAGGAGTTTCTATCGATCGGCACAACGAGAACAACACGCGATGCAGAACGCGGCCTTGAAGACGGTTCCCACTCCAGTGAAGGGAAGAGAAACAAGGCAGTTAAACGGTGTGAGATGTGTGTAAGTGAGAGCGAGAGAGAGAGAGAGAGAGAGGATACTTGGCGCTAAGTAACACGATGTATGCGACAGAATGCAATATCTAGGAAAGATGAGATGTACATGATGAGACTCAATTAGTGAACGCTGAATCAAATGAAAATGAAAATGGCGCTCTATGAAAATGAAAAATGGAACCGACGACTAGCACCCCTCGGAGGTCCACCCCTCCACCCCTCCATCCCTCCACCCCTCCATCCCTCCATCCCTTTATCCTGCTCGACATTTGAGTGAAATTGTCAAAATTAGCATGTGAAAAAATAATCCTAGGCAGTAGTGGTTCATTTGCGTTTCCGTGACCTCGGTATGAGCTACAGTCCAAAAGGTGCGTGTTGTGAGGTTGTGTCGAGTTTGAGTCCTGAGCGGGGCGCACGCCAAGTCTTTTCATAAATGTGCCCGAGGTATCCCGAGAACGGAAACGGACCTCTTGACCTTTTGACCTTTGAAAATCGAATAAGTCGGTGGACGTTGATGCCAGAACTTGAAGAAACGAAACACCCCGCAGGTCATCGCTGTGATACCCGGAGAACAGACCCAAACCTCAGGGTTCGTCGTATTTCATCACCTCACCGCGACTCGGAGCCCCGAGCTCTCTTGTTTCTTTCTTTTCGAGGCAACAACCTCCGAACCGGCCGGAATATTCCACATCGACGCCGGTCGGTTTGTTTCAAACGGCACGTGGATCCGGCCGCCGCTCGGCTCGTTTTCCTGCACCTGCCATGCATCATCGTTTAGAGCGTTCATGAGAAAAAAAACAGGTGACACACGGGTGTGTGTGTGTGTGTGGGGGGGGGGGGGCGGGGAGAAGTGTCTCGTCAGAAAACACAATAGCGAGAGTGAAGAGAGAGAGAGAGAGAGAGAGAATGGCATTTGCAGCGATCCATTAAAACCGCACGCACTTCCCTCGATGAAAGTCATTACGGACGCGTTGTGCGGCGTGCGTGTGCGTCTGTGTGTGTTTGTGGGTTGACAGCTTTGTGGGATAGAGGGGCCTATCATTAAAACATCGTTTGTGCTTGTTAGCAGTTTGACAGGCAAAGTATCGGCGGCAGGTCTGCATTTTGCCGGTTGCCGTGTAATTCTGCACAGGATGTAAAACAGGCCGTGTGGGCTTCGACGGCTGCAATTATGTCGCCTTTTTTTTTCTCTTTCTCCCATAGTTTGCACCGTGGGCCGCGACCTCGGACGTGTTTCTGAGCTTCTCGGAGCGAAGCTCAAACAATTTCTGATTTGCCCTGAAGTGCTGAGAACTAGTGAACTGATTTCCTCCTCCCCGGGTGGAGGACGCATCACAATCAGGAAGCCGCCGGCCGCGGGTGGGTTCCCCGTTAATAACAGCAGAAGCTTTATTTTCTCATACGCGCTCGACACGCACGGCTAACAGCAGCCAAAATGTGTCATTTAAAATGTTTTTTTCTTCATTTTTATTTGCGTTCCAATTCAGAAGTCGCTGCACTTTAGTATCCCCGAAGAAATAAATGCTTCTTTTGGCGTTTTCTTTTTTTTTAGTGCGGATTACGGGAGCAATAAAGTACACGTGAATAAATGACCTCCTGATAATGGAGGGATGAAAAAGTGAAGAAATGTTTGGACGGATGCGAGAGGGAGTGGAAACGACGGGGGTGGTGAAGCAGACACAGTAAAGGAATTGGGACACGCGTGTTCCCGCCGTCATGGGATCGAATCCAGACTCAAGTTGTCTCCCAGAATCTGAAAATGAATAATAATTGTAAAAAATCAAGCTGCTATTAAATAATAAAACACTGCAAAAATGAATTTTAATTCGTCACACATTTCATAATCGTCGACCTCACTGGAACAGAACTCTCTGGATCTCATCTGCTGCTATAAATCTACCAACAAAACTCTCTTTAATTATTCAGCTTGAATGTACTTCTATCAAATGGTTTAGGATTTGAACCTCTTCACCTCCGCGTTGCTGTTTTTTTTGGGGGGTAATCAATAAAGTTTTATCTTTACATATCTTATCTCCACTAGAGGCGATACGGGAATAACGACGAGCTCGTCAGAGAACAGTAGAGATGGAGGAGTCTCACTGTCGCAGCCGGACGTGACCTTTGACCTTGACCTTTGTATGAAACGGGACGGACGCCTCTGCGCCGTGGCTTATCATCTCGTCACACACACACACACCCACACACACACTCTCACACCCGAATTCGCCTTTCAGTCTCGCTATTCATCCTCCACCAGACACTTGTACCTCTCTGCCCATGCTTGTGTAAATCTAGATAACAAAGAAATTCGGAAAGAGATAAAAGTATGTAAACACCGGCCGGCGGACACGAATATAAAATTAAAGAACTGGAGGCAGGTTCCCAAACATGTCAAAGTTTCTTCAATGAACTCTGTTATGTCACCGTCTCTTCACTTTTAGTTTCTTCGAACTTGTTTTTTTCTTTGTTTCTTATGTTGCTGCCCGTCTTGTCCAGGTCACCCTGTGAAAAAGAGATTGTTAATCTCACCGGGACTCACCCGGTTAAAAAGAGGTTTAATAAAAGAAAAGGGAGAAAAGGAGGGAGATGAATGTAAAACGCTGAGAGTGAAACCGAGAGCGAGGAGGGCCGATGATGAAGAGGAGGGCTTCGTGAGGTGAGGCGGTGAGGACTGATGAAATCATCTGGAGGAGAGGGAGGGAAAAAAACGGAGGAGGAGGAGGAGGAGTGCAGACACACACCTGGATGATAAGCCACGGCACAGAGGCGTCTGTCCCGTTTCATACAAAGGTCAAGGTCAAAGGTCACGTCCGGCTGCGAGAGTGAGACTGTGTGAGAGTGGAGTTCACGGGGGTTGCTGTGCAGTAATAATTATCACACACACTGTGATTACTCACACACACATCGCAGCAGCAGAGAATACGAATAAACGGCTTCGCAAATCAGGGTTTCCATGGCGATACGTTTTTTTCTGATTTCTCTCTCTTCATGTAGAAGAGGAATACAAGCGGGACTACGGCCATGTGTATGTACGTTCATATTCATCTTGAATGCAATATAGTTGCACGTCGGCAGCTGATTGATTTCATCGTAAAAAAAATATATTTATGAAACCATAATATGTCGATGTCGGCTCTGCTGCCCCCTAGTGGCACGAAAACATGTAGCTTTAACTTTGTGTTTTGTATCTTATCACTTGGTAGTTATAGATCATTTTCTCTACTCACAATGTTTCCATAACCTTGGCCACATATGCCAGATAGATATTAAAGAAAGAAAGTATTTGAAAAGCTAATGTTATTGTTTTTTTTGTTGAGAATTCTTAATACCAATAATATTGCTAAAATACAATATCCGTGACTCCTATGTTCAAACGTGTATACGGCCTGTTAGCTGTTCAAAACCACTCATAATAATGCTAAAAAACTTTTTTTCTCCCTCTCTAATCAACCTGTAAGCCATTATTATTTGTAGCATGAAAGGGTTTACGGGGAATTACTGTAGAAGTCTTTCTTTTCTCTTCGGCTAAACATCTTATCTCAGTCGTCACTCTAGCGACCGCCAGATAAAAAAACAAAACGGCTTCATCCCTCAAAAAAAGGAGATTATTCGTCACTCCTCTTTTAGCCAGGATTAAAAAACAAAGTGGTTTGAGGCCGAGGACGCCGTGAAGATTAAAATGTTGCATCTTGGCATCTGGAGGAAAAAAAAGGGTCATTTTACGCTCTTACAAGTAACGGCGACACGTCCGTTTGTCTTCGTGGGCACGTCAACGTACGCAGAGGAGAGGTAAAATAAAAAAAGAAGGAAATCGTGTCGCCGTGTGATCAGATTTTTGATTTTGGATGTTGATTTATTTGGCGTTATCTCTTCTTCTCGAGCGAGGCGGCGGGCGGAGAAGACGTGTTCGACATCGCCTCCACGGCGTGACTGACATGTCGCGGCAGGATGACGGGGCGCGCTGACATTCAGCCTCGTCGGCCTTGGTGTTGATTATCGACAATCCGCTCACACACACACACACACACACACACATGCGCCTACAGTTCCCATATGCACGTGTCATTAACGCCCCGCCGTTAGCGGGGCAGCAGCGACGGAGCAAGATATGCCCGGATCGGCGAGTCACGGTCAAACACTTCCCACACCTCCCAGATGACATCCGTTCTTTTGGCTCCCGCCTGAGCCGCGGGGGGGGGGGGGGGGGGCGGGGAGGAGGTGGGTGCCCTTGCGTCTCCTAATGAGGAGGCCCAAAAATAGGTGCGACAAATGTCATCCCCCCCCGCGCCCGGAGGACGGACGCCCCCGGGGGGGTCGGACAGGACGTGACAGGACATGACAGGACACGGTGCACTCTGGAGGCGGAGCGCCTCCCGAGGACGAGTGGGAGGCTCGTCTTAAAAAAAAAAAAACGTTGAATAAATGCAGACGGCGTATATATGCACTATTGAATCCAATTGAATGTGCAGCGTTGCACTGTGCAGCTCAATAATAATAAATGATTGCATGTTGTATATGGACATGTGATGTAGTCTCAGCTGATGTAGAGCATTCTGAATGAGATGCTGCTTTATGATGTTTGGTGCACAGAGAGTTCTGGTGGTTTTCTTCCTCTCGTTGCTATTCTAGACTAGAAAACCATGGCCGCACCAAGTTTCACCGGCTTATCTCAATTTGTTCTATTAACAAAAAACCGTCTCATAATCTCATCGATGTTAAATGTAAAAAAATATATATGCTTTGCTACTTAAGAGGCTTTTAAAAATGGATTTAAAGTACATCAATTACAATGAAGCGGTAGTTGGCAATGAAGATCTTGAATCTCAGGCTCCCTTCATCAATGCTAAATATGTAGGCCTATATATATATATATATATATATATGTATATATATATATATATAATATATTATATATATATATATATAAATTATATATATATAAATATTTATATATATAAATATATATATAACCACACAAGTAAAAGCAAATCGAGAATGTCAGACGTAAAACGGTGCAAGTTCAAGATATGTAAATGTAGAGCAATTACTGTAAGTATGGCATATTAAATGTAAAGTATATGACGGCAAAGTGACAGTATAATAAGGAGAATTTCATAGCGATTAGCTCAAGAGTTCCAAGTCTTGCGGCCCGCAGTGTGAAGCTGTCGCCCGAGCCCGACGGCCAGCGGCCGGATGTTTAAGATATGTGAAACGAGTTTCGTTGAATCCGCGTGAGCTGAACTTTTGGAGTAGTTCTTTGCGAAGTGTGAACTCGATGATTTTGGTCACATGACATTCCTTAGGGAAAACCAAAAGTTAAAATTTAGCGCGCTATGGCTGCAGAAAATGTCACATGTAAAGCTGCGTTCACGCCAAAAGCGTTGCGTGATTTTCACGCGAGAAGATCTCATGCAAAGTCAACATAGAGACGTGATTGGTTGCGGTAGAAGAACATTTTCTCCAGGCGAATTGCGATTAATTAGAATATTCGCCTCTTCCGCGCAAAATTCGCCCGACGCCGAGTTGCGAAAGCCAATCAGTGACGAGCTGCTCCTCCGTTGGTTAATCTAACTGCTGCTCTAGTGGAGCTGAAGAGACATTCAGACGTAGAGGTGAAGGTCACCGAGCTGTGTGAGCCTACGGGTGATGTCATGTATAAATATATATAAATATATATTAATGTTATGAACCCAAACACGAAGCGTTAGATGTTCAGACGTTTGTGGGACGTCCTCAACAAGTATAAAGCAGAACTAGTGGTTAGTTCTTCATGGTGGATGAAGAAAATGAGAACTGTTTCCACGGAGATAAGCCCCGCCCCCTCTCAGGCGTGAATGAAGCGAAAAGCCAGTAAAGGTGTGACCGCGGCTTAAAGCTCGGCTTCAGCTCGGGGGTAAATATTATATCGCTCCCGGCTGCCAAAAGAGGAACAAAATATTCTCCCTTCTTATGAATATGTGACCGAACGCCACACAACCCGATGTTGAGGGCCCATTGGGGCCTCTATCTATAAACATACATCATTTCTATATCAAGTCGTGTTGTTACGTGACTTATCAGCGGAGGACAAAAAGCCCACGCCGTGCTGTGCGGCACTCTTTATTATTTATGAATATCATTACGCCGCCGCCGTCTCACATATCTACGGCATCCTTCCGCCACCTTCTCGCGGCCGCCATTTCTCCTTGAATTTACGGCGTCGTTGTCGGCGTGAGTTCATCTGCATGGTAATCCGCTCCGTGATTGAAGTTTATTTGCACACGCGGCAGCTGGAAGGAAAATCATTTGCATTGCTATCATATTTTATTTGTGATTTTTGTTGTTCTTCTTCTTCACTCAAAAGCAAGGACGTAGTCACTAAAGCAAGGACACGACACGTCTGAAACACGTGTGTCCAAGCGATGTGTCATATAGCCACTCAACGCAAACATGTACACACAGACACCCACACACACACATTAATTACAGCCTGGGACTGGGCTCAGAAAGAAGAAAAAAACAACAACAACACTACATATCACTGACATTTACAATTTGCCTCATTTATCAAAATGCTGCCAAAAGCCGAGTCAAAGAGGGTCATTAAATTGTAAACACGGATTAACTCAACTCTCACCAAGAGAGAAAACCCACAGTGCGATGTCTGATGAGTGATTCTTATTCTAAGAAAATTGCAGATGCCGCGGCGTGCATTTTCCCCGGACGCCGTCAATTAATTGCCTCGCTTGTAACTCGATATTTCGCTTGTGTGTGCGTTCGAGGGCCGGCGGTGCTAAATAGCACCTGGTGCCCGAAGCGTCTCCCCGGGCCTCCTCCTGTTTTTAGTCCAATTAATTTTTTCTAGGGGTCACCCAGATAATTTGTTGTTTTCCATGAAAACTCAAGCTTTTAATTTTCAAATAAATTGTAAAATTAATATATAATATAGTCAAGGCTTTGACGAGGTTAGAAATAATGATTTTTATTGTAAATATTAATGTTGTTCTTCTTGTGGCTCAAAGGAAGGCCAGTTGTATAGCTTCTCTCACCAGCATAACTGTTTTCAGCTGCGCTCACATAAAAAGGGTTTTCAAGGGTTTTCTACCCCTCCGCTAGTCTTCTAAGGCGATAACTCAATGTATCATTAGAACACCGGAGATGGGCCTCTACACACCTCTGTAGAGACTTCATTACACACCAGAGAATATTCATTTACCACATTAACTATGTAGAGAGAGTATTTATGATTAATTTAATATTAGCTTGATTGAAAAAGAAGAAGAAAAAGTGAAAAATAAGGAAACTTCTACGTTTTGAGCGTTAGTGTACTTTAACTGATATTTCCATTATTTGTCATCTTTTTGTTGACATATACAAACCCCGCCCCCCCCCACTGGTACACCCACCTAGAAAATAAATACATACAAAATAGACACAAAGAGGCCCCCTCATCTAGCCGAGCCAGACGTCAACATATGTACTGAAACACACACACACCTGCATCACTCTACAGCACAGGTGTCAAACACAAGGCCCGCGGGCCGAATGTGGCCCGCCACGTCATTTCACGGGGCCCCCGACGGCTTGAAAGACAAACGATCACCTTTTCTTAAAGAAATTTATGACAAAAAAATACCGTGCTTTTATTTTGAAGGTTTCAGATTAAATGGATTTATGTTACAATATTAGAGACTTTTTTTATGTACGATATTTCTACACTCAAATAAACAATAATCAAATGACGAGAGAGTTATTTCACAATATGTTGGGGAGTAGTTTATACATTTATATACTTCTGTTACAACCGGCCCTTTAAGAGGCGGCCATGATGCAGATGTGGGCCACGGGGGGAAATGAGTTTGACACCCCTGCTGTACAGAGTAACTACACAGTCATTACATCACACAAGTACAATACATACAGAATTAAAATGACAATAGGATTGGCCAGTAGGCAGAAACCAGAGCCCAAATTATTCGTCCCATTTCTCTACCGACATGCCGGTCGTACTACTTTGCTCATTTTCAAAAAAAAAATTTTACAGCCTCGCAAAAGAGTCAACTGGGACACGTCTCTGACGCTCGCACGGCGTCAAAGTATTTGTCTGTGAGTGCCGAATGCGGAGACCAGATGTTACTCGGAGTTAAGTCGCCCTTTTTAAAAACCTCCCTCGCATGTGACAGGCGCCACACACACACACACACGAAGAAGAAAAACTCCCAACGAGAGCGGGTTCCTGTCTATAAAAGAGCGATTACGGGGCCGTGGTGAGAGGAGTAGAAGGAGTCGGCCTGCAGGATGTTCTCCAGCGACTCCTCCGCTCTGTTGCGTGCAGCCGCGGGACGCCTTTGAGTGTCGGCAGCTGGCGGAGGCGCCGAGCGCCGCGGAGGAGACAAAGATAAAGCGGGATCGGAGGAAGACGGGGAGGGGTGGAATTTAATCTCGCCATGTATTTTTAATAGCGTGCAGCTGCTTTGTTCTGTCTCTGATCATCAGTCAGCGATCCGGGTCGACTGTGAACCGACGGAAGACACACTGAATCCTAAAAAAACAAAAAACATGATGTATTCTCTTAATACATTTAACTTTGAAGCACCAAGCTTTATTTTAGGGCCTCTGCTCCGAAACGGGATGAATATATGTTTGGAATGAGGCAGTTGAAAGGTTTAAACTTCTCATAAATCATATTAAAATATGTTAACATTCTCCCTGCAAAGTTTTATTTTGAAAAAGTGAAGCAGAACAAAGTTAGAGTTTTTAGTCCAGAGAATTTAGGCGAGGTCTCCGAAATCGGCCATTTTAGCAAATTTGGGATTTGAATTTTCTCCTGTAACAAACATATATTTCACTCCTATGTTACTCATGCTGTTAAAAAAATCCAAATAGAGCATTTTACAACTTTTGAAGAAAAAAATAAATTATAATTATCATTTTGAAATTCCTAAAACTATATTTTGCCATAAAAAACAAGCGTGCGCCTCGACTCAGCGGGGGATGGGTCGATTTCAGAAAACACATTTTTGGAAAAGTCAGAGCCAGCAGAATTGAGAGCTACGAACCAAGACCAGATTGGCAACGCTTGTCAGGAGTTGTCGTAGCGAGAGCGAGAGAGAGGACCCAAATGCCTACAATTCTTCGAAACAAGGATTTAATTCTACTAGGACGAGTACGACAACGCAGACAACACGGTACGAAGCCACACTGTGAATGAGACAAACAGGGTTTAAATATACAGGCACGGTGAAGATGATTGGACAACGGGGAACGAGACACAAGTGGACACAATGAGGGCGGGACCAGCAATCACACAGAAGGAAACAATCAGGACCAGGGCAGCCAATCACAGGGAGACAGACGACACAAGGACTTCAAAATAAGACAAAAAACGAGACAAAAACTCCGGGTGGTGATGACATTGAGAGCCAATAGAATCCTGAAAGGTGTCACGATTTATGAAACGTAAAATCCAATAGGCTGAAGTACCTTCCCTACACATGTCACATGTTACCTCTGAATATCCAGAGGAGCTAAATGAGGCACAGGGTATAGGTAGAATTCTCTTTTTTTATGTTCTTTAAATGTCCAATCCCCCCCGCATGCACTCGTCTTCACCGTCTCCAGTGATACTTCCGTGACCCGAGCCAGAAGCTTCCCCGGGAGGCGAAACACGTGCACGCTCCTCTCCCGATTCCACTTTCTCGACCAGTGTGCAGGAGCCCTAAATAGGCCGAGGAAATTATAGCTCGCGAAGAAGCACCGAACACCCGCGGCGGCTTCCCGCCGGCAACCGCGCGGACTCATCAGACGACCGCGACTCAAACCCCGAGCGTCTCTGCGATGGCGGGACTCTATTCCACGGTTAATGGATTTAAGTGTGGAAAGGAAGTTTGCAGTGAACACACACCTTCCGCTTGCTAAGGAGTGATCCAAAGTGGTGAAGGACTTGAGAAACCACATTGACATCCCTGTAATGTGGCTTCCTCCCATGCCGCCGTGGAGGATTCTGCAATTGCGTCCCACAGGGTCGGCGTCCCACAGGGTCGGCGTCCCACAGGGTCGGCGTTGGTGCTGAAGAGGGCACACACACGCTGCCAGATACTTGGGATACTCTCTATGCTTAGCAACATTACTACGACGCTGCGTGTTTTAGTTAACTCATAATTACCTTCGCATTGAAAATGCGGAAGGTTATGTTTTGATCGCCGTGTATATATTTATTTATTTGTATGCGTGTTACTCGCATAACTCAAAAAGTGTTAAACCGAATCGCATGAAATTTGGTGGGATGATTGGTTATTATCCGGGGACCATTTGATTAGATTTTGGGATCGATCGGGTCAAAGGTCAAGGTTAAAGTCATGACAAGGTCAATACGAGGTGACTGTGTCTGCCTCCCGGACTGAAACTGAAATTGGAAGTCATAAAAGAGGAGTGCTGATAACTGAAGGCCTGGGCTCCCACTTGCCTTTTTACATCTAGACAGAAAGAACTAAGTAGTCCTCGCATTTAGTAGCGCAGCTCTCTAGTGGGCAATATGGCACAACAAGCTTCCTTAAGATATGATGGAGCATCACCATCAAGGCTTTGTGGTTAAGAGAAGAATTTTAAATTCTGATCTGATTTTACTGGGAGCCAGCCAGCAGCAGCTAAGGCAGGGAGTGATGTTGATCTCTTTTCTAGTTTTTGAGGAAACGAGAGCTGCAGCATTCGATCAACTGGGAGGACCTAAAGTTTATTAGGCAGCCTGCTAATAAGGGCAGTAATCCAGTCTGAAGTAGTAGCGAGCACGTGAACCAATTTTTTTTCTTTTTTTTGAGACAAGAGATGCTGATTTTTTGAAAATATACGATAGATGAAAGAATGCAGTCCTTGAGATTTGCTTTACGTGGGAGTTAAAGGACAAATCTTCTTTTACCATAGCATGGTTAATTTCTATCCAATTGGCATGCAACTAATGCCAAAATGTTCATAATTCAATGCCCAATCTTGTGATCTGCAAAGATATGCGCTCTACCGAGTGCCCGTTCTAGTTCAGTAACTGCGTGACGAGAAGAAAGTCCGCCGTGCTGCGTTCACACCGAAAGCGGTGAGAATTTTTACGCGAGTAGATCCTATAAGCAAAGTAAACATAGAGACGCGAGTGGTTGCGAATGATGCAAATTTTCGGCGGGCGACGCGAACGAAAAATAAAATTCGCCCGTCGCCGAGTTGCGAAAGCCAATCGGCGTCGAGCTGCTCCTCCGTTGGTGAATCTAACTGCTGCTCTAGTGGAGCTGGAAGAGACAGTTATTTAGACGTAGAGGTGAAGGTCACCGAGCTGAGTGAGCCTACGGGTGATGTCATCTATAAATATATATGTATGATATTAATGTTATGGGACATTTGTGGAACGTCCTCAACAAGTATAAAGCAGAACTAGTGGTTAGTTCTTCATGGTGGATGAAGGAGATGATAACTGGAGTAAAGCCACAGAGATAGGCCCCGCCCCCTTTAAGGCTCGAATGAAGCGAATGAAGCGAATAACCACAACTTATCGGGCGAGTAAACTCACGCGAGTAAAGTGTTGTGAAACGTAGCATTACAGCGGACAACGGTACGCATAACAAAATGGCCGCCACTCCGACTATCCCGCGCCGATGAATTGAAGTGTGAGTGTGCGTTCTGTTGCTGTTTCGTTTCTCCGGCCTCCCGCCGACCGCCCAGCAGTGCATCTTCATCGCCATCCGGGCTTCGAATAAGAGGCAGGGGAGGCGATCGTGCCAGGATACGCCGGGCGGACTTTGGCCGACTTTATTTTGGGACGGAGCAAATCGTTTGGCGACCGCCGTCATCCGTCGCCTCAAAGTCGACGGCGGAAAAAAATCCGGAAGGCAGAACGTCGTTAACGTGACCGTCGTCGCTCTGGCTCGTAAAGGCCGGAGAATATTATTACTCGTGTGTGTGCAATCGTGGTCGAGCCTGCGAAGCCGAGCGCGGAATCAAAAGACGAAGCCTCTTTTCTCGGAGCCGCAGCGAGGGCCTCGAACATAACCCGAGTGTGAGATGACCACCAAAGCCGCAATACAGGAACAGCAAGGGCGAAAGAGAAGACGGAGGTGGAGGAGAAGCAGCTATGAGAAGGTGTGACGGGAGAACACGAGAGGAGATGAAAAAACGGAGAGGAGTGAGAGACGGGAGATGATGTTAAGTGTCGTCCGGGCAGGTGGAAGGTGGATCGTCCCCGTGGTTCTCCTATCCTCGGGGGGGGGGGGGGGGGAAGCAGCCGAGTAGAACGGAGAGGGGTTTACTTGAGATCCTTCGGAGAGAGAGAGAGAAAAAAAACAAGGAAAAAGGCCAAAGCTTCTAGAGCCCGCCCCCTAACCCCCCACCGCCTCCGATGGCGCCGCCCTGCTGGCCAGATGGTGGAAAAAGGAAAAAGGCACGGCGACGCACAGCATGGGGCGAGAGCTCAGAGGCAGGAAAGAGAGAGAGAGGGGCAGAGATAGAGAGAGCGGCGGGAGAGAAGAGGCGTTGGAAGACGCTCCGCCTGAAATCTTAAGAGTCGACGTGTTCCCGTTTGTATTCTTATCGGTTTTCTCGCATATTAAACCCAAAACGAACCTGGAACTGAGAGTTTCATACGTGACGGTGGCAAAGCACTCGCCTCGTGTCCCTGGTCGCGTGAGAGAGAGGCTCGCGTCCCGTTATTCGGGATCGGCGATGTTCGTGACGCGCGCGGCTTCGTGGCGTTAAACAGTGAACGCCCGTGATGAGCTTTCCGCAATGCCGCACATTACGGCGAAGGAGAGGAATGTGTTATTTGGCTTTTGCTTATCCAAGCAGACTAGGTAATAAGGGTGTAATGGGGGAAACAGTAGAGTTGAGACCCAATGAAAAGCAGGGGGGGGGGGGGGTGATGCTGCTTGAATACACAAGCAAGTTCGCTTTAAACCCAATAAATCAGCGAGGAGACGTTTGGGACATCTCGTGTTCAAAATATGGAAGAAAAGAAGATTTACTTAAAAAATGTGTTCAAATTTTTTTTTTAAATCCAGCCTGGTGGTATGATTTGAAAAGTCTGGATTTCAACACGTTGTGCACAACAACAACAAAACTTTCTGAATCAACACTATTCAGTGGATGATCAGACCCGAACGTCAATTAGGCTTCACTTCATTCCTGACGTTGCATTGAGGAGTCGGGACGTCGGACTCATTTCCTTTAATCAGCACCGAGCGATTTGTTCGTTCTGATGACATCACAGTAAGTTCACATTTGTCGTTTTTCCTTCGAATGCATCTTGTGGGACCTTGCTGTTCTTTCTGATTCTCCAAGAAACCCCACTCCCACTTTTTGTACGCCTATTCCAAACCCGTGGTGATAGTTCTTATAGTTCTTCCGCGAGTGCAGTCCCGTGGGCTCCACGATCGCTCCTACAGCTGGATGGAGTAGAGCGGCAGGGGGCGGGGCTTAGCAAAGAATCAATTATTTCTCTAACTCGGGGGACGACACCAAACTTATTTCTGATGTGTGGGCTCAGTCGACCAATTAAGCAACCACTGAACGCTGCACTGTACACGGAACGGAAAGGTCTACAAGATGCATTCGAAGGAAAAACGACAAACGTCAACTTACCGTGATGTCATCAGAACGGATGAATCGCTCGGGAAATGAGTCCGACGTCCCGACTGCTCAATGCAACGTCAGGAATGAAGCGAAGCCTAATAGAATCAGTCTGCCGTCTCTAAACGCAGACGTAACAGTCCGTGTGGAACTAAATCTCGTGTTATTAAGAAAATATCGCACAGAAGACCGAGAACTCTATTTTTGTGCAAACTTTGAACAGGAAAGTCAAAAGTTGTTGGAGCAAGACAAATATGTAGGATGAAGGAGAATACATTATCCGCATGTAGACTTTAAAGCGAGCCTGAAAGGAGTTCATTAACATCCGCTCCGAGTGCGCCGCATGGAGGTAAGTCCACGGAACAGGGTTCGTGCCTGAGAGGCACAGAGCAGCGAAAACACAAAACACACAGCATCCCCAAAAAGACTCCGAAGACACTCCAAAGGGAGGCGGTGTTCCTTTTTAAGTTTAATTCACGCTTCAGGAAACACTGAAGTTCCAGTGAAGCGTTTCACGCATAAGTATGTGTAGAAAGTAAGTTATTTCAACAGGCAGTGATTCCTTTTGAGTCAGACGACAGTGTAACTAAAGGAAGCTGCAGCAGGACGTTGGCGCACATCCAGAAATAGAGTGAGAAAAGTCCGTTTTTTTTTACATAGAAGCAAAAGCAGAAATAAACTTATTAAAAACCTGTTTTTACAATGGAAAAGATGATTTTGATAATGAAAGAAAAAGGTTCTTAAAGTGTGTCGTTTCTTCTCGTCGACTGGAGAATGTTGAAGAAATTGATGATGAAGAAGGACCTCCGAGAGACACAGCACTAATATACAGTTTATTCTTAAAGGTACAGCTCAAAAACAGGCGCCCGGGTAGCCTGGAGACTTTCAGGAGCCGAATTGCGAAAATCTGCTGATATGGCATTTTGCTCCATGTTATATGCAAGACAAAAAGAGGCGTTCATGTTCCAATGGCCCTGGGCGTGGGCTTTCAGTGAGGTCCTACACAGTCCCACAAAATTATTCCACCCTTTATTACTCATTATGATGCCATGGCTCTAGACCCATAGGCTGCTCAATACCTTTCGCGATCGACATTAGTATTATTAGATCGCATGAAATTAAAAAAAACCGTCATTTTCCCGCCTTATCGTTTTCTCTATAGTTTTAAACTAAAATTTGAAGCTAAACAGAGATTCATCTACACAACAGCATGTCATTTCTCTCGTCCTCTTCTCTCGGTCTGGCAGAATGCGCGATGCAGAAAAAGAAGAAGAAGAAAGAAGAAGAACAAACTTTGGTACTTAACTAAACAGGTTAGGCATTGTCCAAAAGAGATTTCATATATGCTCCACATGCGACATCTTCTCCTTCTTCCGCTTCTGTGGGTTGAAGCCATTGATTTTGTAATTAATTCTTAATTCAATTTTATTTTCTCCTTTCCTTCTTTCTTCTTCCTTCTTCTACCGCCCTGCGTATGGACCGCCTCTCAATATTGGTAATCAATCAAACGCCCACGCCCTCGCCTGCTACTGGGCTCCTCTGCTGCTCCGGCCTGCCAAGCTTAAAGGCCCTCTAGAGGCCTATTGGCAACATTACTACAACATTGGTTTCCCATTCACTTCACTCCAGCATGAAGCGCAACAAAGGCTGAAGGCCCTGGGAAGATTAAGGGCTGGCAACAGCCTAATGGCGATAATGAATGACATAAGATAAAGATAAAATAAAGACCAGCACCTCTCTCAATAGCGCTAACAGCAGCAACCAAGAGGAACGCTATGAGAATAAAATAACTCTTACTCTGGGGAATAATTGAATACATATTTGTGGGGAAATATAAAAAAAAAATATATATTCTGATGATGTTTAGGCCAGCAGAGAAGGCCTTGCTGGCCCTGACGGCCCGCCACTGTGTTCCAATATATAGGCAGGCCACCTCATTTTGGGAGGGCTTCTAGCCCCCACCCCATATGGTCCTATTCTACACAAAGGCCTCTCACCACAGACACTTTGTGATCCTCTGAGCTCAGAACTTCCTCTGGCCTATACAGATTTGAGATACCTGACACCCTGCAGTAATGGAAATTACACAACAAGTGTGATTGGGCTCAGGACATCTGCTACACTCGGCATAACTCAATGCAAATGACCAGTCAGAGTTACCGAAAACAGCCCCAACTAGAACGGGCACTCGGTAGAGCGCATACCATCGCATATCACAAGAGTGGGCATTGAATTATGAACATGTTGGCATTAGTTGCATGCCAATTAGATAGAAATTGACCATGCTATGGTAAAAAGAAAATGTTGACCTTTTCATGACCTTGACCTTTGACCCGATCGATCCCAAAATCTAATCAAATGGTCCCCGGATAATAACCAATCATCCCACCAAATTGCATGCGATTCGGTTTAATACCTTTTGAGTTATGCGAGTAACACGCATACAAATAAATAAATAAATAAATACATACACGGCGATCAAAACATAACCTTCCGCATTTTCAATGCAAAGGTAATAAATTGACCTGGAAACATGCAAATGAGCATGTGCAGGATAATAAAGCCTGAGCAACGTAATCAGGTAAAACTCATCAAGAATAAATCTCTCTGGAGTATGAGATTATCTGCAGGCGAGTGAATAAGCCACTGACTGGGCAACAGCTTGACTTAACCCTTGTTCTAGTCTCACACATCTAAAGTCAATGTGCATTAACGCAATATTACTCTGAGAATCGGCCTCAAAACTTCTCGGCAGAAACGCCGACGAAACAACATCGTTAGAATGAAATCAAAGTGAGTCATATCTTGTAGCGGGGCCCAATACGCGCACGGATTACTAATATATATCGCAGGTCAGTTCAGATATGAAAGCTCCCCTTCAGACGGCGTGCAGGAGGCCGTTATCAGGAGACAAGAAGCCGTCTCCTCCCACCATCTCGCCTGTGAACGACACGCCGTGAACACATTGTTTCAATCCCTCAACTCTCTCAAGTACAAGTGACACGAATATCCGCCTGCGAGAAGAAGAACAACTCTCTTCATCTGCTGCTTCTCTCCCTCCTCCTCCTCCTCCTCCTCCACCTCCTATGGTGTCACAGTCCATATGGTGCTGCAACACTGTTGGTCTCCTGTGACCACACTTCCCACGATGCATCTGTGACTCCGGGCTTTCGGGAGAGGGAGCCGATAGGCTCTGGAGGACCGCGCTATCGACCAGCTCGCGCCCGGTGTGAGGTCAGCGCTGCTGCGGCAGTGGAGTGTGTCCAGACGGCACACCGGCGACTCCCAGTGCCGCCAATCGAGCCTCCGCCTTCCGACTCTCCAGCGAGACGACGCTTCTTCCGCGCGCCTCGAAACATTTTGTTCTTCGCCACGAACGCCCGGAATTGATTAATTTATTTTGAAAACCACGCGCGCAGTCGGATATGAGACCTTGGCAACGGGTATACCTTGTCGAGTTACTATAATGAAGATGTTCCATTTGGAAAAATACCATCAAGGACTCTCCATTTATTACCTTCGCATTGAAAATGCGGAAGGTTATGTTTTGATCGCCGCGTATTTATTTGTATGTGTGTTATTCGCCTAACTCAAAAAGTATTAAACCGAATCGCATGAAATTTGGTGGGATGATTGGTTATTATCCGGGGACCATTTGATTAGATTTTGGGATCGATCGGGTCAAAGGTCAAGGTCATGGAAAGGTTAAAATCTTCTTTTTACCATAGCACGGTCAATTTGTATCCAATTGGCATGCAACTAATGCCAAAATGTTCATAATGCAATGCCCAATCATGTGATATGCGAAGGTATGCGCTCTACCGAGTGCCCATTCTAGTTTTTTACTGTTATTCTTCTCTCCTCCGCATTAGTGCGCTGAGCTCTCTTCCTCTGCCGTCTGTGACCATGCAGAGAAAACAGAGCTTAGCGCAGATCAATCCCATTGAGTCTGACTTCTCTCACCAGCCGAGGATCAATACCGCCTGTTTCATGTGCCTGCAATACACACACACACACACACACACGCGCGCGGTTAAAAGACATGCCTATAAGAGCGGGGGCCCACCCCTTTAGAGATGACCTATCGGCCTATCGGCTAACTCACTCCCCGGGGGGATACAGAGGTTCATTATGAAAGGCCTCCCCGGTGCTAAAGGTCTGCTTTGGTCCTGTGCTGCAAAGTGCGGCATGAACCCAAAATGATGACATCACCCGCAAGAACGAAACACACAGTGGCTGAAAGTAAAGTATGCAGCGGGTAAAACAACTCGACTTGTTTGATGCATGCGTGATGGAAAATGTGAAGGAGTCACATGACAGGACAGGGAGGGCTCCAGCAGCGGTCAATGGACGAGCTGGACGGGACGTGATGGAGTGGTGTTACATCTTTCTCTTCAATGCTTCGTGAAAATATGCTAAATATTTTGTGCAATGTAAGTTTGAAGGGAAATGTGTTTATTTTCTCTCTTGTCCCCGAGGGAGAAGAACAGTGTGATCCCACTCTGATGTTTCTGCACACACAGAGACATGGAGGGGCCATCTAGAACCCAAAAATAGTTCTTCAGAGTGATGTCACAGAAGAACCATTTCTGGTTCCACAGAGAACCTCTCAAACCAGGGTTCCAATAAAACCAGGGTTCGCTAAAGAACCATTTCCTTAAATAGCTCTTCAACTAACGTGTAAAGGTGTCTCAAAGAATCTTTAAAAAATATTCTTTCAGGCACCATTTCTGGTTCCTCAAAGAACCAATAAATCCAGGGTTCTTTAAAAGACCATTTTCTTAAATAGTTCTTCAAATAAGCTGTAAAGGTGTCTCAAAGAACCCTAAAAAAATAGTTCCTTTAAGGCATCATATCTGGTTCCACAAAGAACTTCTAAAGGTGTCTCAAAGAACCTTCAAACAAGGTTCTTTAAGGCACCAGTTATGGTTCCTCAAAGAACCAATAAAACAAGGGTTCTTCAAAGAACCATTTTTATCTTAGGATTAATTTGACCCCATTCAATGTTTAATGTCGGTGTTCTTTCGGTAGTCAACAAACAAACATAAAGTGCCTCACACTTAAACTTGGAAAACAATATTAATTCTAATAATTTTCTGGAGGTTTTAATTGCTGGCGTCAAATTGAACCCAAAGGGTAAAATATGTTAGTAAATATAAAGGTAACAGGAGGGTGAAACATTGAATCGGGTCAAAAGGCATGAGGAGGGTGTAATATTGATTCGGGTCAAAATGACCCTAAGGCAACACAAGGGTTAAATAGTTCTTCTCAGAACTTAAAAAGGTGTCTCAAACGAAAGAACGGTTCTCCAGTAGGTGATGGTTCTTCATAGAACCACGAAGCTTTTTAAAGAACCATTTCAGAACCATTATTTTTCTGTGTGTGGGCTGAATATGAAGCTAACCGTAGCAACCGGCTAGATTAGCTTAGAACCCAGATAGGGACACTCGGCGAGCTCGGCTCGGTCCGGGGTTTAAAAAGAAAGAAACAAAATGGCCTCCGATCGCCTCTGTTGCACTTTTAATTCAACATTCAAGCTAACGTCCAACTGAGCTGTCGAGATGCTGGTCGGCGCGGGTCAGGAAATGAATATGAGAATACTTCCCAAGGATTCTCTGAGTCTCTAAATAAGGGACTGGATGGCCCGGCTCCACGTCTCCGGACCGAGCCCTCAGAACCCCGGCGCCACGCGGCCGCTCCGCTCACCTTGCCTGGCGTACTCGTCGGCCTCGTGGTGAACCAGGTCCGTCACGCGGCCGCCGTAGTGCAGCCGCTGCTCGTGGTCGAAGGCCTTGAGCGTCTCGCTGGAGCTGTAGGACTTCTGGGTCGGCACGCGGCACTCGTCCGTGTCCGGGGACGAGGTGTTGTACCGGCCGTCTTCGGGGCCGCCGCGGCCCCCGGTGAGGGAGCGGTGCCGGCTGTCCTTCAAATCCATGGCCAGGTTGTTGCTCTTTTCCCCGCCGGTGGTGGTGGGCGGACGGATGAAGAAGAGATGTGGTGAGGAGGAGGAAGAGGTGGTGGTGGTGGTGGTGGGAAGGAGCGGGGGGGGGGGGGGGGAGATGAAAGGGCCTCCTACCGGGCCTCCGTAATGTCAATCTCCACTTCAGTCACCTGGAAAACAGCGATAGAGAGAGAGAGAGAGAGAGAGAGAGAGAGAGGGGAGAGAGAGAGGGGAGAGAGTGGAAAAGAAAGTGAAAGGTTGGTATGAAATTAATGGATGCACTGCTGTGACTCACTCCTGCTTCAGAACTCCCCGGAGAATATACAAGGAAAGTTCGGTAAGAGGGAGAGCGACCGGAGAGAACGGGCACGACACATCGGGGTATCGACGCGGCGTGGGGGGGGGGGGTCCACGGAGACGATGGGCGACCATTGACCGGGCTCGAGTGTCTCAAAAACAGCCGTCTGGTCGTCTTAAAGCGACGTCGCCGACGATGGCGTGAGGGGGGGGGGGGGGAGAGACAGGCCGTGTGAAAGGTATTAAAAGATAAAAAAAAGCGTGAAAGAAAAGCAGCCCGATGCAACAGGGAGGAGGGAAGAACAGGAATGACTTGAGGGCATTGCTCGTCTCTCCCTCATTATCAGAGTGAGAATGAATCCTGCTCCCTGAGAGTCTGTAAGGGATAATCAAACACAGCCACACACACACACACACACGGCCACACACACACACACAGAAACAGCCTCCGAATGCACACGTGCAGCGCGTCGCCGCGGTGCTCACGTCGCGCCCCGGCTCCGACTCAGCGCGACTCGTGGCTCGGCGCGTGGTCGCGTCGCCGTCTGCGAGCTTTCTGCACAATCTCGCCGTTAATCCGTTCGAATATTAAACGCGCGGATGCAGATTATACGACGATTGTGATGCTAATGCGTCGCGGCCTTCAGCGACGCGTCTCGCATTAGCGGCTAAAGATCAAAGGACAGGACAATACAGCGACCAGCAGTAATCGACGGAAGCGCTCCCAGCAAGCTGCCTGGACGGGATATTCATGCTAATAAATAGGTCACCCGCGTTTCTATTGCTTCGGGCCAAAGGGAAGTCTGGTCCCCCTCCCCCTCCCCCTCCATGCCCTCTGCATTACAGCTGTAGCATCGCATTTACATCAGAAACGCATCTCTGGACGGTATGTATTGAGATACAAGCGCAATGGGGGGGTGGGGGGGGGGCTTTTCTAAAGAAAAAAGGCATCATACGATTCAGATTAACTACTTCCATGCTGAGGAGGGAGGACGAATGAGGAGGGGGGATGGGGGGGAGAGAGGAGGAAACAAAATGCGAGTCAATGTATTCAACGAGGGCTCATTTTAAAATGCTTAGACGGTAGTATCCAAAAGTGCCCTGCTATGTCCATTGATTAACGGTCGGTATTAAGTCTCATAAAGAGCTCGTTATGCCCCGGCATCCATCACGCGGGCTATTAGCAGTCCAACCGTAATGTGTTTGTACCTCGGCTGGAGGAAGTGGAAGTGGAGAGGGCTACAGGCTCGGCACTTTTGGGGACGTTCTGACTGGCGTTATGGCGAGCGGTGGCGCTTTGTGATTATCGACGGCGGAGGTTTCGGAGCGTTATTATGATTATAATGTCGGAGCTTCAGCGCTGTCGTTTACAGAAAAGTTTGAAGTTTTTGTCGGGGTATTAATGTTTTAAAAAATCGACTTATTTTGGGTTACTCCTCGAAATGACTTACCCAAACTAAAAAGTGTTTATCTCTGCAATACCTAAGACTATTTGAATAATGTTGGTGTTAAAATAAAGGCAACACATGTGAGCTTTTGTTCAGATGTGTAAATATTAGTATGTATGATCCTGGTTAAGAGTAAATAAAGATGAAACACAGCAAATATAGAAGTTTCAGGTTCGACTACAAAAAAAAGGAACACTTTCAGGATGATTATCTCTTGGAAGGATGCAGAGCAAAGGTTTAACCTAAACCAGATCATGGCACAATATGTCAACAGTCTCTCTGTGAAGTTTGACTTTGAAAAAGGGAAGCAGAGAAAAAGTTAGAGAGTTGTTGTCGGGGTATTAACGTTATAAAAAATACGTATGTTTAGGGTGTCTGCTCGAAAAAACATACCCAAACTAAAAAATGCAGTAAGGCTATTAAATAATGTTGGTGTTAAAATAAAGGCAACACATATGAGCTTTTGTTCAGATGTTTGAACATTAGTATATATGTTACTGGTTAAGAGCAGTGTTGGGCGTAACGCGTTACAAAGTAACGCGTTACTGTAACTCCACTACTTTTAGCGGTAACGAGAGTGTAACGAAGTATTTTTTTAAATCAACTAACGCAGTTACAGTTACTGAAATTTAAATGAGTTCGTTACTCGCGTTACTCTCTTTTGTGAAAAATGAACACTTGCAGACAAGAAGACAAGCTAGGCTACTTTAGCTGCTTCTGATCTGACATCGCAGGACCTTGGTGGCGCAATGATATTGTAACGTCTCGGACGTTATGGACTGATGACACGGAGACGGGACGACGTTATTATTCCTCCCTTTATTGGGCATTCACCAACACAGACAGCGTGCTCCTCTCGGCTCAGCAGCGAACATCAACAACAACGGTTCCGTCAACCACCCGTAACTTCCGTTTTCCGACAGGTTAACCCCGCCTTCCTCTACTCCGCCAATCACAGGCACGCCTCGACCAGCATGCACGGTGCCACACTGTGATTGACAGCCACTTCCAGTGTTGCCAGGTCCATGGTTTTGCCGCTGGTTGAATTTTGTGTCCGCTGGTTCGGGTAGACCTATTTTGCATGCAAATTACATGAATATCTTTAAATAAAAATCCATATTTTAAATGAAATAATTTATTTATACCCAAATCCTACCAAACTGACTCCAGATCAGCACGTACACGCCTCACTAGCACCCCCCCCCCCCTCAATTATATACAGCACCTCAAGGCACCTTTGTTTTCTCTTTTAATTAGTGTTAATACTGTAGGCCAATCACTTTTATTTCATTGGGCCTAATGTGGTAAAAAGAAACCACTGTTAAATCACTGAGAGTTATTTTGTATTAAGTTAACTAAAAAAGGGACTTTTGTACTCCTGCTTGATTTGAAGGCCTGTTGCCCTGTTGATTGCAATAAATAGGTCTACAACATATGTTTATTGTGTTTGACTGTTCATGACATTAAAAAAGCAGACATAAAAGTAACTTAAAAGTTACTTTCCCTAGTAACTAATTACTTTGGATATACAGTAACTAGTAAAGTAATTCAATTACTTTTAAAAGAAGTAACTAGTAACTATAACTAATTACTAATTTTCAGTAACTTGCCCAACACTGGTTAAGAGTAAATAAAGATGAAACACAGCAAATATAGAAGTTTCAGATTCGCCTAAGAATAAAAAAGCATTTTCAGGATGATCTCTTGGAAGGATGCAGAGTAAAGGTCTAAACTAACCCAGATCATGGCACAACATGTCAACAGTCTCTCTGTGAAGTTTGACTTGGAAAAAGTGAAGCAGAAAAAAAGTTAGGGAGTTTTTTATTGAAGATAATTTAGGCGAGGGGGGCTTGGTGGGCTATTAGCCTATAGCATAATGCCTGGGAACAAAGGGAATACACCCATCCTGCCTCCTGGCCAGGTGAATTATTTCTGTTTTCGAGTCTTCATGCTAAGCTAGGCTAATATAGCCTCGCCGGCTTCAGAATATAACGCGCCCCAAAAAAGCCGAGTGGTATCGATCGGCCGTGATAGAACTCTGCAAGTCAGCGCATTAAAGGTACAGTACGGCGGAGACGCGGGTGAGAAATCAACAGAAACGGTTCGAGTAACCATCGCGCCGCCGCGCCGCGTCTTCAGACTCCAAACGTCAAGAGGGTTGAACGGGTGAGGATGTGGAAGGAGAAGCGGCGTGCGGGAGAAAGGACACGTAGAGAGAGATGGAATGAGAGGAGGAGGCCGAGGAGGTCAATCGCCAGATCTGGAGCGCACGTCAATCACAATCCTCAAGGTCGCCGACGCACTCACACACACACATAAACACACACACACACATACACACACGGACAACTTTTTTGGTTAATTTCTCCGGTGACAACTGTCTAACCCTCCGAGAGCTCATTCATCAGAGGTATAATGAGTCATTGTAGTTCTGACTGGTGGCAGGACATCCGTTGACAAACAACAAATATAGGCCTTGGCAGCACCCACTGGCAGGGAGCAGTCGACAAAAAAGAAAAAGGAGAAAAGAGACACGCGTGTGACCGCGAAGTGACCGTGAAATCCAGGCCGAATGAGAACTGTAATTGGAAGGCGACGGCGAGGGTGGAGAATTCATTTTTCGCAATTACAGAGGTGAAGTTCGGTGCGGATGACGGCTTCTTCTCTGGGAAGAAGAGCTCGGGAAGAAGGAAGGAAAGAAATGAGGAAAAAAGAAGGAAAGTTATACGATGTAAATCCTCTGTGACTGGAGATCACGCCCAGTTAATAGGGAGCTAATGACATCGGTGGATTAGCGAGCATCAAACGACACGGATTCCAATTTAACCCGAAAGAAGAGAAAGAACAGGAAGAACAAGAAGAACAGGAAGAACGGAGACAGACAGGCATGCAGGCAGGCTGACATACATACAGAGAGACAGACAGATAGAGAGATAGACAGACAGACAGACAGACAGACAGACAGACAGACAGCGCTGATCACCATCGACCCGGCTTCAGCTGCGCATGTTATTTTACTGCATTTGCAATGTTCACATGGCCATCGGCTGAAGACCCGAAGACAATTAGCTCAGAGATTCACCAGCATCTCATCTATCAGGGCAATAAGCAGGGAGGCGGTGTGTGTGTGTGTGTGTGTGTGTGTGAGTGCTGTTAAGGGCCATCACGCTGTGGGATGCTTCCTGTCCAGATGACTCCTCCTGCAGGAGGCTCAGCTTGTTGACTCGGTAAAAAGCTGCAGAGCGCCTGACATCACTGACGTGTCTGGAAATGGTTTATTGTTTTATTCCAGACAAAACTATACGACGCCCGAGTTTACAGTTGGTTGTGTATATAACTCAGTACACAGCGCTATGTGCAGAATACCTCCAGCCTGAAGGCTTCAACGAACAACTATTATCTATTTATATGCAGGCGGTTTTCTTAAATACTGGTAATTCACACCTAACAGGTGAATACAACATAAAAAAACATATTTTAGGAGTTCAGTATCCCTTTAAGGCTTCAACGAACAACTATTATCTATTTATACACAGATCATTTTCTCAAATATTGGTAATTTACACTTAACAGTTGCATAAAACATTTTTTTAAAACACATTTTTGATCTATAAGACGCTTAAAATGGAAAAGATGCAACTTCCCTTTTCGCAAACATCAAATTCATAAAACATTTATTAATATAGTATATTTTTACATTCCAGACAAGACTATAATATAGAGTTTAGAGTTTGTTGTGTTTATATTTCACTACACAATATATCTTTAAGCCTTAAGGCTTCAACTAACAACTATCATTTATTCATACGCAGATGTTTTCTCAAATATTGGTAATTTAAACTTAACAGGTGCATAAAACATTAAAAAACATATTTTTGGTCTATGAGATGGAAGATCAATACATGTTTAAAATTAAAAAGCTGCAACTTCCCTTTTCAAAAAAGTGAAATTCATAAAACATTTATTAGTATAGTATATTTTTACATCCCAGACAAGACTATAATAAAGAGTTTCTAGTTTGTTGTGTATATATTTCACTAAACATACCTTTAAGACTTAAGGCTTCAACTAACATCTATCATCTATTCATACGGAGATGATTTTCTCAAATATTGGTAATTTAAACTTAACAGGTGCATAAAACATTAAAAAACATATTTTTGGTCTATGAGACGGAAAATCAATACATGCTTAAAATTAAAAAGCTGCAACTTCCCATTTCTCAAACATCAAATACATGAAACATGTTGCAAAGCAGACCTATGAGCCGATCCTCGTGTCATGGGACTCATGGACGACCTGGACTTCACGCCCCCCCCCGTGCACGTCGCTGTCTCTTTAAGAGCCGATGAACGCGCCACACGGATCTCCGTCTGATCATATCTTACGGTCGGATTCAAAGATGCCGTGAAGTCGTCATTACCCGGCTCGTTTAATTCAATTGGAAGCAAACCAAAGGGAACAATCATCCGACTAAAAGCCTGATAAAACAGCTCGATGGTGTTTTGAGCCCTCACCGGCACCTTCCAGGCAGCCGCTGCCTGGAAGGTGCCGGAAGGTGGTCCCGCCCCCCAAAACTCTGATCCAATCAATGCGCTACCCCCACTTGGGCGGGCGCATATTCAAACCCACTTGGAGCGCATTTGGAGCGCATTGCATATTCAAACCCACTTGGAGCGCATTTGGAGCGCATTAACCCACTTGGTTCAACAATTTCAAAGGTACGTAGCTAATATATTTATATTTTTGGGCGGCTAATGTTGTGGTAATGTTATTTCAACCTGCTAGCTAGCAGATAGATTATGCTAATCTTAGCTGTGGTAATGTCATTTCTACCTGCTAGCGAGCTAAATCTGGTTAAAACATTAGGTAACAAAGTAAGATTAATTACTGTAGATTAATCACTGTATTTTAGTGATTGTTAATGGTTAGTGGTAATCTTTCAAATGATGCCTGTGAGGCACTTGACGTTGAGACTGGTTGACTTCCAGGCTGCTTTGGAATAAGGATACCTCTGAGGCAGCCACCAGTTTTTGGATAACTCTGAGGCATCATAGGTAGTGTTGACTGCCAGGCTGCCTAGTCGTTGGTATACAGGTTAACTCACAGGCATCCAGTTGGTTTTAGATACCTGTAAGGCATCTAGATGGACATTAAGAGGGGCTGACTCCCAGGCTGCTTCCTAACACTGGTTAGCTCTCAGGCAGCCAATTAGCTTTGGATGCCTTTGAGGCACCTGACGTTGAGACTGGTTGACTTCCAGGCTGCTTTGGAATAAGGATACCTCTGAGGCAGCCACCAGTTTTTGGATAACTCTGAGGCATCATAGGTAGTGTTGACTACTTTATATCAATAAAGAACTACTTTAAAGACTTTAAAGACTACTTTATATCAATAAAGAACTTCAGAAAGCCAGCTCGAAACTATTACACCCCAGTGTCAATAAGTGTTTCATTGTCACATTGGTATGTGCATCAAATCTGAATTTAATACTGTGTTCGTGTCATGATATGTCTTTCCCATTTTTGTTAAGGCGAAGCCAAGGACCTGTGCTCCTCCGTCGGTGCTCTGGCTGCCAGGAGCATCGAATTTAAAAGTGGCCATGCTGCGGCATCAGACCCCTGTGGCCACAGGGAGAGCCACAGAGTTCAAGTAATTTGCAATATTCCACATCCTATATATGGGCTCTGACAGGTTTAATAGACATTATTTATCCTGAATTTATGTTTTATCTTTTCCTCCAGACAACAGCTCAGCACCTCGCCAACCAGGTGAGGTCAAATGATCAATTGACCTCCTCACGCACACCTTAGGGCCAGGAATGGTAGAGGTGGTGGTGGATATTTTAAAAGTGTGTTGACACACATTGAAAATATTAACAATTAGCAATTTGTTGTTTGTTGTGTTCATTAATTAAATATCTTCATGTTCTACATCACTGTGTATGTGTCGTGAATTGGAAGTGTATTGAACTTGGCATCTTGATTTAACTAGTCTGATAATTTAGCTAGCTGGGCCTGAAATCGCATGGTGTAAATTACAGATCCGACATGTTAGGCATGTGGATTAAGGCAAATAGTCATGGTGACACAATATGTCAACACTAATTTCTACAGCTTCACATAAGGGTTTATTCCAGTAGAGTGTTACAAGTTAATGAAACCCCAACACATTAATTATTTTAAAAAATGTATCGTCAGAGGACACACACATGATGGAGGAGACATGACTGATGGGGTGTGACATATTCTTTATTGAAAATAAAGGCCAAGTACAACCCTCATACACACAGTAAAATGGTAAAACAAAATTTCACACGCAAACAGCTTAGTTTACTAAGCACTAAGGATGGCAGAATTTAATACACTATAAATATTATCTAAATATTTTATTGGGGCAGTGTGGGACAGGTCGGAAAACTGGAGAAAGACTAGTTACGGGTTCGCTGTCTTCGCCTGCGCTTAAATGCCCCGTCGTGATGGACAGTTTGTATCTGCCGCTTGTTGTGGTCTGTCTTTGAATAGTTTGCAATCAGGTGGAGCAGTCCTCCTCCTGATCTCCTCCACCGTTATCTGGTATCTTTGTAAAAATAATTTCTGAGTCACACTCAAAGAAGGTTTCAATGTTTCAACAATATTATTCGTAACAATATTATGATTTCATCTTCTTTACATACAGTACAGTATTGTACACATGTAATGTCTGTACATAGCCCTTCTGTCTTGACTGCCATCCCAACAGATGTTCCTATAACCCAAAACTGTGATGGGCTCTGGGGAAACCAGTCACATGGTGAAAAGGGACATTTTTGAGATTAGAGTGAAAATACTAGTAGGTCGAAACTCAGTATTTTGGTGAAATTGGGTTTTGATTCAATTATTATTCTATAACATGTTGTCTATCATCCCTAAACATATCTACTTGTTTTTCATTAATTGAATGTGTTAAAATGTGCTTTATTCAACCAGCCAGTCTATTTAGAACCCCTCTCTTTAAAGTTGTTTTTGTCAAAATTCTATTCCATGAAATCTAACTGATCAGCTGACTTTGGGCAATCATAACATTTGAAACAGACAAATAATGAAAAAATATTTGAAACAAGCTTGAAGTCAGCTTCCAAAAGGTCAAATTTCACCATGTGACTGGTTTTCCCAGATCCCATCACAGATGGTCTCAGCACTGTTACTACCACACTACCACTAAAATATAAACCTGTCTTGAAGAAACCTATGCCTAGCTGTGCACTTCACCTTTTGCTCCGATGCCCTGAGCATGTCCTCAAAAGGCTGTGGACATTCTGAAATGCCGGCTGGGATGGGGCAGTAGGGGATGGTGGAGCAGCAGGGCCGGATGGGGCAGGAAGGGTGGATGGAGCAGCAGGGCTAGATGGGGTTGGGGCTGGGCGGGCTCCACCAACCAGTGGTGACTGGTGGAAAATTGCGATCTTTGCAGATGGTCCTATAAAGTCACAAGAAGTAACCAAATTTGCTTTATGAGGAGATGAACTAGTGTTGTAGTACTCGAGTCCAGATGGCAAGATAAAGAATAACACCACCTTTTGACACCTGCAGGGCCTTCCGCTTCCGTCCTACTGTATAAAGACATTGCAAGGAAATAATAAGTATTTTTGGGGAATTATTGAAGTCATTGTTAAATGTCAGTGTGTGAAAGAGACTTTTTTTAGTCATTAAAGTAGGTCTAGGTTGAACCTTACCCTTCCTGGGTGCCATTTCTTCATAAACTGAAAGAGAAAGGCAATATGAGTGTGATTAGTATTATCACATAATGTTAGCATATGCAATGTTAAAATAATCTGGCAGATTTATTCAATAGGCCTATCTGTATGAGGAGGCATGAGGACAATTTAACTAAGGGATATCAGTCTACAGTCAACCAGTCTCAACATCAGGTGCCTCAAAGGCATCCAAAGCTAATTGGCTGCCTGAGAGCTAACCAGTGTTAGTAAGCAGCCTGGGAGTCAGCCCCTCTTAATGTCCGTCTAGATGCCTTACAGGTATCTAAAACCAACTGGATGCCTGTGAGTTAACCTGTATACCAACGACTAGGCAGCCTGGCAGTCAACACGACCTATGATGCCTCAGAGTTATCCAAAACTGGTGGCTGCCTCAGAGGTATCCTTGTTCCAAAGCAGCCTGGAAGTCATCCAGTCTCACCGTCAAGTGCCTCACAGGCATCATTTGAAAGATTACCACTAACCATTAACAATCACTAAAATACAGTGATTAATCTACAGTAATTAATCTTACTTTGTTACCTAATGTTTTAACCAGATTTAGCTCGCTAGCAGGTAGAAATGACATTACCACAGCTAAGATTAGCATAATCTATCTGCTAGCTAGCAGGTTGAAATAACATTACCACAACATTAGCCGGCCCAAAAAATATAAATATATTAGCTACGTACCTTTGAAATTGTTGAACCAAGTGGGTTAATGCGCTCCAAATGCGCTCCAAGTGGGTTTGAATATGCAATGCGCTCCAAATGCGCTCCAAGTGGGTTTGAATATGCGCTCCGATCCAAGTGGGGGGTAGCGCATTGATTGGATCAGAGTTTTGGGGGGCGGGACCACCTTCCGGCACCTTCCAGGCAGCGGCTGCCTGGAAGGTGCCGGTGAGGGCTCAAAACACCATCGAGCGATAAAACACAGCGTGCCGCTACAACTTCACTCTGTCAACACTCCTTCATGCGGTGGCTATTTCCTTCCTTTTCCTTTCTCTCACTTCTTTTTTTTAATTTTTTGAAAGGAATTCAAATCGCAAAAGACGCCCTATTGAAAACACAAGGCCACGTTATCACAAAAGGCGAAAAATTGTCGCCGTGAAGCATTTTGCTCTCAATTTTTTTTCCTACCGAGTGTTTTATTTTTATTATCTTTTTCTTCTTCATCGACTTCACTTTCTTCGGCCGCTGTTCAAATTAAGTTGTTGACGCCGTTTGTTCGCAAAGACAAAGAGAGGACGGCTCGGAGAGCGACTGAGAGGAAGTAAAAGAGCAGATGACCGGGGGTGGGGATGTATTTTTTAACTTGTGCAACAACAAAAAACCAAAAAAAGAACATCGGCTTACGTGCGTCGTGCGTTCGAGGATCGGATATCGTACACTTCACCAAAGAGACGATTCCCCTCGGGAGCGTCATACACTTGTATCTTTAAGTGGGAATCCTTTATTATTCGTATGATTAATTACTTCATTTTTTTCCTCCAGTAAATACTTCTCAGAGTGTTCATAATCAAACTAATTACTTTTAACACTCGATGGAAATGTAAAGCTTTCGGGAAGAAGAGCTCATAAGACGCTAAAAATGTTACACTATGGATTACAAACATAAGCTGGAGGGAGGAGAAGGGCCGGGCGTCCTGATTACTGATGGAAGTGTGTGTGTGTGTGTGTGTGTGTGTGTGTGTGTGTGTGTGTGTGTGTGTTTATCACATGTTTAACAGCTATGAGCATTCCTGGATGTATCCCACGTCCATAACCGCACCATGACCTCTATCAGTCTCTCTCTCTTACACACACACACACACACACACACAAAGCCTGGCTTCTGTGAGCTTTTGGACCGGGCTCTGACTGAGAGGCTGCTCACCGTGAAGAGTCATTAATCATGTCTTCGATCTACGGGCGGCGCACACACACACACACACACACATGCACACGCACGGATATACGCACAAGGCAAAAAAAAAAGCAAAAGGATGGGCCGGGGCTGCTGCTTCCGTGGCTCCGGTTCAACTGGAACCGGCGGCCCGTTCTGGGTCCAAGACGATTCGCCAGCCAACAGCTGAGGGGCGCTCGGGACAGGAAGCGTTTCATCATCTCTCTCTCCCGCACACCTCGCCTCATTACCTCAAACACCTCTTTTAGCCAAAATAGGAAGAGAGAGAAGAGGAAAAAAACTGCTAAAAAATCCCTCGCTTATGAAGAGTGATGGGCCGCGGCGCTCGGTCGCTGTCTGTCATCGTGGACACGTTGGCGTGTTTGTCGGTTGCTGACATTGTGCGGTTATTGATCCACTGAAGCCTTTTTTATTTTTATTTTTTTCATAGCATCAGCCCGACACCCTCTGAGTTACATCTTCAGATCCCCTCGTTATTAGCAAGTGAGCGCGCAATGCGTGAGTGGTGGATTTTTACGAATTAGGCCTCTCCATGTGACAATAAGGTCACTAAATAAAAAAACGGCCCGATATATTCCCTGTAATTGAACATGCTTCGATCACGCCCACTCCTCCTCTCCGCCTCCATCTGGATCACGGAGGTCTGGATCGTGGTCCGTGCCGACGACCAACTATTCATGCACTCTGTCGTATTCATTGAATGTGTTATTACTCTGTAATACTTCATTCTGGTCACATGACGTCTATTCTTCCGTCCATCCTGGAGAGGGGTCCTCCTCTGTTGCTCTCCTGAAGGTTTCTTCCCTTTTTTTCTCCCTGTGAAGTTTTTTTCCCCTATTTTTTGGGAGTTTTTCCTCATCCGATGTGAAAGGTCAAAGGTCAGGGATGTCGTATGTGGACAGATTGTAAAGCCCTCTGAGGCGAATTTGTATTTTGTGATAACGGGCTGTACAAAATGAACTGAATTGAATTGAATCAGCTTCCCTGCAAAGTAGATTTCCCCGCTGTACCGGAAAAAACAGAACGGGAAACAAAAAGCAGACATTCGGCAGCGAAATGTTGCGCAGCGGCGTCGATTTTTATTGCACTAATTGTTTTGTTTTTTCTCTCTCTCAGACGTCGGGAGTTAACGCCGCATACGCGTCCTCTGCAGGCTTCCTCTGGGTGTGAATGAGAAGGAGGTGGAAGGGGGTGGGGGGGGCGTCCCCTGCGCCCAGCCGGGCTCGGCGCTCGGTAATTGTGAAGGATTGTCGAAGGCCCGTGCGAGAGTGTGGGATATGGAAAAAAAAAGAAGTTACACATCCCAAGGTCTGCCCGGGTGACTCCGGGGTTTCGAGACGGATCGAAAGTCGCCTCGTGGAACTGTGAAGAGAGCTTCGCCCGCCGCCTTCTGTTTCCTCCTCCGCTTGTAACGCTTGTAACCCCCTCCCTCTCTCTCATCCCGGTCATTTGTCAGGGCGGATGGGAACGGAGGACAATTGAACCCCCGCCCCCCCCTCCACCCTCCCCTTCCCGTGCTCTCGGTGTGTAATCTCCACACTGGGCTGCAGAGTGCCACAGAGCCTCTGTTTATTAGACTAATCCTTAAATCCACATTCTGCCGGCCCCTGCGACGCTCTAATCTGACTCAAAACAAAAGGATTAGAGACGACAACGTCTCCCTCTCTCTCTCTCCATCTCTTTTTCCCCCGTGTCTTCCAGAGTGGGCTCAGGGTGGCGAGCGCACACATCCGGGTTGAGGAGGAGGGGTGGTGGTGGTGGTGGTGGTGGTGGGGGGGGGGGGCGTCGGCACTGTTGCACGCATCTCTCGTCGCCCTTCACGTTCCTCCGTATTTTTTTTTTCCCGCCAAAAGAGAGTGACGCGAGCCGGCGGGCGCCGAGACAGGCGGCCTAGAAACGAGGGTAATTACACAGAGCTCCGAGACTCGCGGGACGAATGACGGACGAGCGGCGTGGGAACGAGACGCGGCGACAGCGGAGAGGGGGGGGGGGGGCGTAACTGGAATAAGTCAGCGAACCTGGCGTATTAGGAGAGGAGGAGGATTTGTTTTGACACAGTCGCAGTGGAAAAGACAAAATAAAGTTTAAAAAACCTAATATTCTCCCGGCGTGTAACTGCATCCGAGGGCCTCCGGAGCCGCGCTGCAGGTAACGGGAGCGACCCGGAGACGAAGGGAGCCGACGCTCTTCAGAGGAATTTGAATCTCATCACATTTGAATCTGTTCCTCTTCAATAGTTGATCACCGGACTTAATCTATGACAACCCAGGGTTCAGATCAGGAACCGGGAGCAGAGTTGTAGTTTAACACCCTTCTCTGCTCTTCCATTCAAGCAGTTACCCACCCTTGACTTTAGAGTAGAGACTGTGTCTGTCCCACGGCCACTTCAATTAAATAAATCAAAAGTAAGCAGAAGAGGAGTCGTACACAATAACCTTATACAAGTTAACACAATTATTTCAGCAGTGCAACAAAATAGGTCTATTAAATGTGGTCTCCTAAATATTCGATCTCTGTCATCTAAAGCTGTGTTACTGAATGATTTAATATCAGATAATCACATTGATTTATGTTGCCTAACTGAAACCTGGCTGAGCCATGAAGAATATGTCTGCCTGAATGAATCGACTCCTCCAAGTCATATTAATACTCACATTCCTCGAGGCACCGGTCGAGGAGGTGGAGTAGCAGCCATCTTTGAATCGAGCCTATTAATTAATCCTCAACCAAAATTACACTACACCTCATTTGAAAGCCTTGTTCTTAGTCTTTCACATCCAACCTGGAAAACACTACAGCCAATTCGATTTGTGATTCTGTACCGCCACCAGGTCCATATTCAGAGTTTATATCTGAATTCTCAGAATTTATATCAAGTTTGGTTCTTAAAACCGATAAAGTTATTATTGTTGGAGATTTTAATATCCATGTGGATGTTGATAATGATTGCCTTAGTGCTGCATTCATCTCCTTGTTGGACTCGATTGGCTTCTGTCAGAGTACAGAAACCCACTCACAGCTTTGGCCACACGCTTGATCTTGTTCTTACTTATGGCGTTGACATTGAGCATTTGAACGTCTTCCCACAGAATCCTCTTCTGTCAGACCACAACCTCATAACTTTTGAATTTATACTACCGGAGTGTACTCCGTTAGTCAAAAGTTTCTACACTAGATGTCTAACTGATAGTGCTGTAGCTAAATTTAAAGAAGCGATTCCTTCTGTATTTGATTCGATACCACGTCTCAATATAACAGAGGACTCCTGGTCTAACTTTAGTCCGTCCCAGATTGATCATCTTGTTGACAGTGCCATAGGCTCTCTGAGAATGACACTGGACTCGATAGCTCCTCTGAAGAAGAAGACAGTGAGGAAGAGGAGGTTTGCTCCCTGGTATAACCCTCAGACCCGCAAACTGAAGCAAGCGTCACGAAAGCTTGAACGCATATGGCGTTCAACTAATCTCAAGAATCCCGCTTAGTTTGGCGAGATAGTCTTAAAACATATAAGAAGGCCCTCCGTAATGCCAGAGCAGCCTATTACTCATCAATAATAGAAAAAATAAAACAACCCCAGGTTTCTCTTCAGCACTGTAGCCAGGCTGACAGAGAGTCACAGCTCTGTGGAGCCGAGCATTCCTATAAACCTTAGTGGTAATGACTTTATGAACTTCTTTAATGAAAAGATTTTAACTATTAGGGACAAGATTAATAATCTCTTGCCCATAACCAGTGCCAATCTGTCCTCAAGTGGAATGGCCTTGGAAACCGCTGTATGCCCTGGTGTATATTTGGAGGATTTTCTCCTATCAACCGTGACCAGTTATTTTCAACGGTTTCTACTTCGAACACGTCTACCTGTCTCTTGGACCCCATCCCGACGAGGCTGCTTAAAGACATTTTGCCTTTAATTGGCGGCTCTCTATTAGATATTATCAATGTGTCTCTGCTAACAGGCCACGTACCACACTCCTTCAAGGTGGCTGTTATTTAACCTCTCCTGAAGAAGCCCACTCTGGATCCAGAGGTATTGGCTAACTACAGACCGATCTCTAACCTCCCTTCCTCTCCAAGATCCTTGAGAAAGTGGTCGCAAATCAGTTGTGCGACTTTCTACATCATAATAGTTTATTTGAGAAATTTCAATCAGGATTTAGAAAACACCACAGCACCGAGACGGCACTGGTGAAAATTACAAATGACCTCTTAATGGCAGCAGATAAAGGACTCCTCTCTGTCCTGGTCTTGTTAGACCTTAGTGCTGCATTCGACACCATTGACCATGACATCCTGTTACAGAGACTGGAGCAGTCGATTGGCATTTCAGGCACGGCACTAATTTGGTTTAAATCCTATTTATCAGATCGATCTCAGTTTGTATTTGTAAACGATGGCCTCGATAACCACCAACGTTAATCACGGAGTTCCACAAGGTTCTGTGCTTGGACCAATTTTATTTACCTTATACATGCTTCCTTTGGGCAATATTATCAGGAAACACTCCATAAACTTTCATTGTTATGCAGATGACACTCAACTATATTTATCGATAAAACCAGAGGAGAGCAACCAACTCTGTAAAATTCAA
>NC_079406.1:2913860-2986360 GCF_029220125.1 Pseudoliparis swirei | reverse complement strand
ATATGTTGGACTTCAGGAGGAGATTTCACACACTGTGTGTGCTCCAATGCACGTGTGTGTGTGTGTGTGTATCTATTGTACCTAGTTTGAGTGTGTGTGTGTGTGTGTGTGCTTTTTTGGATGGTCCCGAAGGGCCCTGAATTACGTCCGCTTTTCCACCCGTGCCGCTGTGTGCGCTCACACTCCAAAGCCATTAGATTCTACAGGAAATCCTGGAGCCGAGAACTTTCCAAGCCGAGAGCGCCCGCAATCCACGGCGCCCGCTCGCCTCTCCGCTCTCGACCTCCACCGCGGGGAGCGACCTCCGCTGCTTGCACTTTCACACGCAGGCATTTTTTTTGGGACTCTTGTTACTTTATCATTCGCCCACGCGCCGTAGGCGTGTGTGTGTGTGTGGGGGTGTGTGTGTGGGGGAGGGGATTTTTTTTTCTTTTCCGGATTTGCACGCCACGGTACGGGTATCTCTTCGCTCGCCGCTCCGGGGGGGGGGGGGGGGTCCCGCATCTGTCTGCGCTCCTAATGGCGTCTCCGGGGTGTTGTTTGTGGGGCCGATGGGAGGCGGCTAAGGCCGCACCGGCACCCAATGACACAGCTGACTGGTCGCATTTAGCATGCTAGATTTAGCTTCGTTAGCGAGGACGGGGCTGGTGGGGCACGCCGAGGAGAAGAGATGAGGGGTGAGATGGGGGGAGGGAGAGAGAGAGAGAGAGAGAGAGAGGGGGGGGGGTTGGCAGCTATAGGGCCACTCTGCAGTATAGAGCTGGACAAGAAGCCAAAGCTGTCTCATAAAGATACTTTATAAAGCAGCCATATCCATAACGGCCACCCAGTAAAAAGAGATGGATTAAAGCAGCAGTCGGAGTGGAAGCACAGAGGAGACGGGACGCAAACCATCCCAAGAGAAAAGAAAAGAAACATACCTGGAAATGCATTTTCAGAAAACCCGTTTTATGGAATGAAAAAGCCATCCGTTCAAAAAATAATGATCTTTAATTCAATATCCGGTCTTCCATACAAAGAAAAAGCATAATATAAGGAGAAATGAGGATGCCACCGATCTCTAATATATTTAGACGTATTGCGTAACCCTCCGTGCAACAAGTGCATCGACGGGCGATCTTGTTGGAACGCCGTCTTTATTTATCCCACTTTGTTGTGACGGGAAACAGACGAGCTCTCACGTCCAACTGGCACATTTATTCCATTCGTATTGTGAAAAAAAATAAAGTCTGTGAAACCGAAATAAAAAATAAGAACGACCGACTCGCCGGGAGGAGACCGGAGAGAGGGAGTTTATCTCGGGCTTCCGTTATCGGGAAAGGACGGGCGACCTCGAGGTCACGCCTCAGGAAACCTCTGTCCGTGCACTTGGAACATGCATGTGCACCTGCGACACGATAAGGCTGCACACGTGTGTGAGTGTGTGTGAGTGCGTGTGAGTGTGTGTGTGTGACGGATGCTATGAGGCCATCGCATTTAGCCCTGCCCCCTTTTTTTTCTTATTTTCGCTCCTCCGGGGTCAATGTCACAGTGACTGCCGGCGACAAGAGGGGTTTCCATGGCAACCCGGGAGATTTTCATTTTTTTCTCTTCTTCTTCTCTCCGGCATCTTCTGGGCGTGCGTGTCTCTCAGCATCCAGACCCCCCTCGGGGGGGATTTCATCCCCTCGCAGCAGCTCCAGCACCACACACACACACGCAACCCATGAGGACGCCGCGATACGAGAGAAGGACTCGGCCCGCTCCGAGTGGGGAGACGTCTTCGTGTTTTTCCTTATTTCAGAAGCTGGCCCGACCGCCGTGTTGATAAAAGCCTCGTCCGTTTGGCCGGTATGAGACGCGAAGGCAGCGCAGCCAAAATAAACTCGGATGTGAGCCAGAGCCTTCGGGTATCAGGCTCCTCCTCCTTCAACCAGCTTCCACCTCCAGACTCAGTCACCTGCTGCCGAGTCGACTGAAGACTTTCCCCTGTGAGAGTCTGATGGTTCGATCAGGTTCACCTGGACCAGCCTCTAGGGATGCTGCTATAGGCCCATAGGGGCTAGGGGACATTGTAGGAGACACTGAGCACCTATTTCCTCCTCTCTTTCTCCTTATGGATGAATCTAAATCCCTCCATCACTGGACTTGCTGTGTCTGATTCATAACTTGTGATATCGGGCTATATAAAATAAAGTGAATAGAATTGAAAGCAAAGGTTACCGTGCCACGAATAAAACACGGTCCAATGGGTGTTATACGACGTCGGGAATAGACGACATCATCGGCGGACATTTCTTAAGGATCCACCGGCTCCGATTGGCTGCGGGGACTTCCTGTTACCACGGCGCCCCTTGTCCAATTCCTCTCAGCAGCAGCAGGAGGAGGAGGAGGAGAAGAAGAAGTGGTAGTTGTTGTTTCAGACGTGGCATGGAGTGTTCAAAATAATAGTGGTTGTGTTTTGGTGGCAGCAGCCGCACCAGTCTTGTATAGTGCTGTATTGATGAAGATTGGACTGGAGTGCTCTCTTGCCTCCACGCACACACACACACACACACACACACACACACACACACACACACACACACACACACACACACACACACACACACACACACACACACACACACACACACACACACACACACACACAGGGCCTATATTGGATTTCACGCTGGCTGCCCATTCACCAGACACTGCAGCGCATTCCTAACCGAGCGGCCTGGAGGCAATACGGCTGCTTTATTTGTTTATAATGTTTAGGCTCGCCGCAGTCCCCCCCCCCCCCCCCCCCACCGATAACTACGCACAGTTACATCTCGCCAAACGACCGGGGGGGGGGGCGAGAGAGAGTTTATTTTCGACACGAGTCGCCGCGGCAGCTCAATTCATTTGGAATGGACTTTAAAAAAATAAATATGAATCGGGATGACGTTGCCTAAGTGTGGTTGGTGGGAGGTGGTGGGGGGGGGGGGAGCTGCACTGATGTACGCTCTGTAAAGAAAGACTTGGGAGTCATCCCATCTTCGCCCTCACTCAAATATGAATGGCAGATGAAATATAGATGCCTTTTTGCCCCCCCCCACCCTTTATTCTATCTCTGAGTGTATCTGCACAGACCTCCTGACACATCTGTGTGTGTGTGTGTGTGTGTGTGTGTGTGTGTGTGTGTGTGTGTGTGTGTGTGTGTGTACTTTCTGGCTACAACAGCTCCCCGCAAAAAATCCATAAAGTGCCAACTTCCACAACTCGGGTTCCATTAAGAGATATGATTACATCCGAGACAAATTCCCTGGAAACACTCGCGGCCCCGGAGTGAAACTCTAATTTACTGAACCGATGACAGACGGTGACATCCGGGTGACGGCGCAGGAGAGAAATCAAGTGTTGCCGGAGGTTGTCTCGGGGAATGACACACACACACACACACTCACAGAGAGAGAGGACGGCGTCTTGGAAGCGAACTGGTGTGAGTCCCGTCACCGCGGTGAGTGTGTGTGTGTGTGTGTGTGTGTGAGATTCATCGCTGTGTGTGAGAATCTCCCGTCCTCACTAGCCTACTGCTTGTCCTCTGCCAGCTGCTCAGCTTCTCACTCCATTTGCTCCAGACTTCATTCACATCTGCCCACACAATCCATCCATCTCTCTCTCACACACACGCACACACACACACACACACACACACGCTATCCGTGTCGAGACTACCTGCACAGCGTTGGAGCGTTCGCCGTGTCGCGTGGCCCTGAAACACTTATCTGTGGCTTGTGACAGGAACACACAGAACGACGGCGGCCCGCCTCGACCCGAGGTCGTCCCGGAAAGAAAAGAAAAAACCCACCACCTTTACCTCTCGCCCCTAATTGCTTTCGCCTTTCCTCGCTCGGCGCTCTCGTCCGCGTGCGAAAGGGAAAACGTCCTTGCGAAACTTTTTAGGCTCGCCGTCTTCTGAAATTTCGACACGGTTGAAGCGAATAAAGAATGTGAAGCCTCCCAAAAGGCTAGTGTGAAGTGGAGGATGAAAGCCAGTGAGCGGGAGTGAGATGGAGAATGTGTGTGTGTGTGAGGGGGGGGGGAGGAGGTGAATCAGTCTCCCGAGTGAGGGGAAGGGAGGACGAGAGAGAGAGAGAGAGAGAGTAAATGACTCATTGATGCCGCTGCTTCCCCTTCAACCTCAAACGGTGACGCTCTGAGCCAAGAGGCTCAAGTAATGGAGAGAATAGGCATCCGTCTCTCTCTCTCTCTCTCTCTCCCCCTCTTTTTTTTGCTCTTGGAGTGCGAGCGTCTCTCAGAGAAAAAAAATTACAGTTTTCTTCTCCAGGAATTTGGTTCTGTAATTAATCTGCTCATTTGCTAATTTGCCTGTAATCAAGCCTCTCATCTCTCCCAGCGGGGAGCCGGAGAGAGAGAGAGAGAGGGAGGGAGGGAGAGAGGGAGGGAGGGAGGGAGAGAGGGAGAGGGAGGGAGGGAGAGAGGGAGAGAGAGGGGGAGGGAGAGAGAGAGAGGAGGGAGGGAGGGAGAGAGGGAAGGAGGGAGAGAGGGAGAGAGAGACGAGGCGGGAGAGCAGAATAGAGAGGTGAGCTCAGTGATGAGCTGCATCAAGAGTCTCCTCTTCTTCTTCTTCCTTCTTCTTTTGTCCTCCTCCTCCTTCTTCTTCGTTCTTCTCCTCCTCATCCTTCTTCTTCTTCTTATTCTTCTTATTTTTTCTCTTCTTCTTCTTCTTGTTTTTCTTGTTCTTCTTGTTTTTGTTCTTCCATCTCTCCCTCTTTTGTCTTCTTCTTCTAACATCTCTTCCTCCTTTGTCTTTCTATTATTCAGCTTCTTCTCCTCCTCCTTCTTCTTCTCCTCCTCCTTCTCCTTTACTTCACCTTCCCCCCCGTCCACAAAAAAAAAAGGAAAGAAAGAAAGAAAAAAGCAAACGCGTGCCGGTGAGTTCCCGAGCGCAGGAGGACGCATCTCGTGGCGAGCAGAGAGAGACGGACGAGGCTCTTCCTCGGGGGCCGCTCACGTCTGCTGGAGCTCTGCCGGGTGACTCGGCCCCCGCAGGCTCCCACACACACACACACACACACATGCACACGCACACAAACACACACAGGTATTCCCGGTTCATTCTCGATCAGACCAAACTATCCAGCTGACATTTTACATTTGCCGTGCGGGACCGAAACGCCCCGCGTCTCTTTTCTTCTCCGTGAAAGATCTCGATCGTCTTTCCACGGCCGCGCTCTCTCTCTCTCTTTCCTTTCTCCCTCTCGCTCGTCCTCTGACTCCCACATCTGCATCGCCGCGTTCAAGCGTCTCCGAGCGCGGAGCTCCATCCGTCGCCAATGGCAACAGAGGGCGGCGGCGTCGGGCCGAAGGACGTAGGTGGCGGGAGGCGGCCGGCGTGGACCCGCTCGGCCTCACGCCGGCCTCACGCCGGCCTCGGATTCTGATTGGCCGCTGAAAAAAACCTGTTAATTGGACGGATGTAAACGCTGATTGCATCATACACTCCGATGAGAACGAATCACACGGAGTCACGTGAGCTGAGCTTCCAGAGGCCGGTTTGCAGCACAGTTTTTGTTTTTTGTCACTTACAATTTTTTATTCGTTTAGCCATATTAACATAAAACAAATACAACAATGTCTGACATAAACATAGAAATGTATATACACCTATATATACATACATAAATATACACATATATATATACTAGGGCTGTCAATCGATTAAAAAAAATTAATTAATTAATCGCACATTTTGAAATTCATTAATCACGATTAATCGCAATTAAAAGTTAAAAGTTCATTCTTTTTAAAGACCAAACTTCACACAGAGCTGTGTTTTCAAAGAGGCTCCTACCTATAAAGTGCCAGCGAGGTATTTAATATTGTGGATGATAAATTGTTTCTTCAGTGAAACATCAGATGAGTAAAAAAAAAATATATATTGAGACCCCATTGGTCCTGTCATCTTTAACACTGAACAGCAGAACCAGTGGCCTTGATAACTGACTGACATTCACATATGTCACGTTAACCCTCTGGAGGCTGGGGGCATTTTATACATTTTACCAACAAAAAAAAATTCACCTTTTAAAGGCGTTTGCATGTGACACACCCCCACGTGTTATACATCAAACATTCCAGAACAATCTCAGCTCTATTCAATGAGGCTCAGTTGTCCTGGTGCCGTGTTCTCTGCTCTCTGACTGACAGGCTGCTAATGAACCTCACCTGTGAGGTGGGAGGTCCTTTGTGATTTACTGAGTGTTCATTGGTTGTTTTTTTCCCAAAATGTTGACAGACAAACGGATTGACCAATCACGGTGAAGGTTTCGTGTGACGAGTTCTTTCCGCGCCGCGTCCCCCGACACGTCGCCCCTCCGTTCCTCTGTGTATCAGAGGGGGAGACGGGAGGAAGGAGGAGCAGGAGGAAACCCGACTGATTCATCCACGAGTTAAACTGATTTCTGCTCCTTATTTTCGCGGAGAAATAATTGTTTTAAAAACGGAAACAGTGTTAAACCGTACTGCCGCGGCTTGACACTCGGTTTGAGTGTAAAAACTACAACGAACACCGGAAGTAAACAAAGTTGCGTTAAAATATTTTAGTGCGTTAACGCGGCCAAATTAATCGCATAGATTAACGCGTTAACGCTGACAGCCCTAATATATACACATATACATATATATATATATATATGTCTTCACTATATTTGCATCACAGTTAAGATTCTCTGTTTTTTGTTCTTTTTAAATATATAATTGTGATTCACGGTGCTGTGTTGTGTTTCTCCCCCTGGTGTCAGCGTGACGGGCCGATAAACAGAGAGCGGCGGTTTCATCCAATTAGTCGCTCCTACACAAACTTTAGGAACCAACACACTTAAATATATAAACACTTTGATCAAATTGTATAATTCTCTCGGCGGCGGTCTGTTTAATTGGCACCGGTTCAGCCAGAGGGAGGCAGACAGAGACGAGGGGGAAGTTATTTAAGAACAGAGAGGCTGCGATTCAAACGGTCGGATTCACAGAGACTAAAAAAAAGGAAAAAAGCAAGAAAGCATCTCTTTGACGAAACGACCGTGACTGAAGAAGTTCTCCCCGTCCCGGCTTTCCCTCCGTCATCCTCTTTATGTCTAATAGTAATTTTTAAAAAAAATTATTCAAAATCCAACCGCCACGCCGACTCAATCTCAGTCGCTCCTTTATTTCTCCTTTTCTGTTCTTTTTTTCTCTTCTTTCTTCCCACCACTGCTGTGTGGTTGCTCTCCAGATGACACCCCAGCAGGTGTTGTGATTGGAGGGATCAGCTTGTCTCAAGTCGAATCAGACGCTCCGTGAGGTGTCCGGGACCGGGGAATAATCCCTTAATGAGAACCGGCACGCTGACATTCTGGTGCCGCGCACACACTCCAAAACAAACAAACAGAAGAAGAAGAAGAAGAAGAAGAAAGGTGTACACTCGGGCACGTACACACACACACACGCACGCGCGCGAGAGACACATGATCTATACTGACACAATTACCGGGACTCGGTAACCTACACGAGATGGGTGTCTTGTCGAGGTACCTTCGACAAAAGGACACAAAGGGAGTAGGACGCGAGATGAGGATGCATCCTGAGGTCTAATGATTGGTGCATTCTGCCCGCGTCGCGCGAGGCATCTGCATGCGGTTGCCATCTCGACACGAAATGGGGAGAAGAAGAAGAAGAAGAAGCAGAAGAAGAAGAAGAAGAAGAAGAAGAAGAAGAAAGAAAAAAAACGCCGGTCGGTTGGCATGACGACAGCGGCCGAGTCAAAGGAGCTACCGGGCCCAATTATGAATTTCTTGGTCGAATGTGTGCATGTAAGTCCACACACACGCATATATATATATAGATATATATATAGATATAGATATATATCAAACGCGCTCACGGGGGTAACGTCCCGCCCCGCCAAACGAGCGAGTTGTAAAAGGTGAGCAAAAGAAAAATTACCCACAATGCACTTTCACGTGGCGACCACCATCTGGTATTGCGACTCGTGGAAGTAGCACCACCTGACATCTTTCCCATCACTTTTGTTTATCCATTTATGTTTATAATATCTGCAAACGGCTGTCTCAGTGAAATTTAGTATTCTGCCTCCGACGGGTAAAAGAAAAAAACACGGACTAAAACTTTGACTGCTTTTTGATTCTTCGCTTCAGCCTCTCCTGTAGTTTCCGGCTGAAGATGCTCGTGGGCTTCTCGGTTCTCCTTCTGCTTTCTTTACACTTCACGGAGAGAGAGAGACATAACTCGCCTACTCTTCAAAAGCCTGAGCCGCATCAGGGCCGCATAAAAAAATTCCCTGATGAAGCAGGATCCAAATGAGCTGCAGTGGAGAAAGAAGTCAATAAACGTGGATGGATTTTCAACCGGGGAACAATTATGTGTTTTTTTTGTTTTGTTGCGGTGGGATGATGTTTACCGCAGTGTTCGGCACAGTGTGTATCCTCTCTACCTGTGTGTGGATCAGCGTGCTTTCCACCGGCAGCGGTGGAGCTCTCTAATCAACGAGGTTTTGTGAATACACAGCGGGGGCCTGAGGTGTGGGTGTGGGTGTGTGTGTGTGTGTGAGAGCATGTGTGTGTGTGTGTACATGCATGCATGCAAGCGAAAATACATCTCGATGCGCTCACGCCCAGCAGCCCTCCACCTCCAACCCCCGCTGGCGTGGCCAGAGAGAGAGCGGATGTAAGACAGAACACACACACACAGACACACACACACACACACACACACACACACACACACACACACACACACACACACACACTCGCTCCTGTGGGATTACGACTATTTTTAGATGAGCGCCCCCTGGCTGTGCTGGAGCGCACACATGTACCTGTGACTAATCCGTGCCACGCGCGCCCACGGCCTCAGCGTGGCGGCGGGCGCACGCCGCTCGCCCCCGTGCAGAACAGCCACGAGCGAAAAGTGATATTTGAGGTGCCCCCCCCCCTCTCTCACCTCTGCAGACGGAGAGAGGTCCCGTCTAGGTTTCAAACCCCTTTTAAAATATTCATCAGCGCCCTGAAAAAGGAAAACTTTTAATATACATGAAACAAGAACCCGCCGCCTTTATCTCTTTGCTCTCTCTCTCTCTCTCTCTTCTCCTCCCTCCTTCCCATACTGCCACGGTCCCCTCACTTCTGTGGTTCTCATGAATAATGAAGGCCGATAGAATCCAGTGGCTCAGATTGTCCCGGCGGTCGGATACAGCTCGCCCGTATTGATCAAATAGGACTCCTTAAATAATTAAGCGAGGCCTTTGTCATGCAAATGAGAGCGGGCGAGCGAGCGTCTCTCTCTCTCTCTCTCTGTCTCCCTCTCTCTCTCTCAAGAGTTCGGAACGTCGGGGAGTCGCCGAAGGTCCCGCGAACGCGTGAGCGAAGGCGATGAAACACACGCGACGCTCAAAACCGATCGGATCAATCACGACGATCGACTGTTCCGATCCTTCGCTTTCCTCTCCTGTATCCCACCGCTTTCTCTCTCTCTCTCCCTCTCTCTCCTCTCTCTCTCCCTCTCTCTCTCTCCCTCTCTCTCTCTCTCTCTCTCTCTCTCTCCCTCTCTCTCTCTCTCTCTCTCTCTCTCTCTCTCTCTCTCTCTCTCTCTCTCCTCTCTCTCTCCCTCTCTCTCCTCTCTCTCTCTCTCTCCTCTCTCTCTCCCTCTCTCTCCTCTCTCTCCTCTCTCTCTCTCCCTCTCTCTCCTCTCTCTCTCTCTCTCCTCTCTCTCTCTCTCTCTCTCTCTCCCTCTCTCTCTTCTCTCTCTCTCTCTCCTCTCTCTCTCCCTCTCTCTCCTCTCTCTCCTCTCTCTCTCTCCTCTCTCTCTCCCTCTATCTCTCTCTCAATCACTTTCCCCCGAGATGATAATCGGTTGTAGCAGCGAGACGAAGCAACGAGGACAGAAGAAGAAGAAAGACAGTAAAACATTATTTATAGAGTTGTTCGGAGCGCCGAGCCTCCGGGTTGAGGTCACTTTACTTTTCACCCGTCGCGCTTCTCGTTCATCCCGGCGCTTCAAATAGTTCCGGCGACATGCAGGCGGCTCGGCGAGAAGAGAACCCACCGGGCGACTTTGTCTCTTCTTTTCTTCCAAGGACGTAACGCAACAGTTCTTTGTGACAAACGGGTTATTTCCATCCCCCCCCCCCTCCCCCTCCCGTGACCTCTGTGTGATACGAGTGGGTTTCTTTTCTCTCAAGTTATCTTCGTTTTTTAAGTTTTCTTCTTCTTTAAAAATAAATAAATCCCATGTTGGCATTCTGCAGTCTTTTTTCTTTTCTTCCCGGGACCGGGGGGGGGGGGGGGGGGGGTTGGCGCGTTTGATTCTCAAAGACACAAAAAAGAGGGCGGGTCCGCTTAAGAAACACAGAAGTATTCGAAATTCATTGAAGCTAGTTTTTTAGATGTTTTTGGGGGTAAATTGTACACATACAAACAAATATTGACTTATTGTATCGTGTGAGCTGAAAAGCACCTGAGCTACAAACCTTCTGCTGGTGTGAAGAAGAGGTTCTCAAATGAGGGTACGAGAGATTTAAGACTCAGCTAAACTCTATTTTTCGTGAACGTGGTGAATGAGCATCTTTAGCATCGCTGCTGTGAGCACGTTAGCATGCTAACGTTAGCATTAGCTCACCGCTTTAGCATCACCGCGCCTACGTAGCGCTTCACAGAACGTGGCGGTCTTCATATCGACTTAATAACGCTCTTCCTCGTTACCCAAAAATAAAAAGTATTGAAACATTACAGTTTAAAAATGGACCTTTGCTATACTGTTTAATTAAAGTGTAAGCTAAGCTAGCTAGATGTTCACTGACGCCAAACATTAGCTACACACGTTTCATAGGTATTCTTATTTATTCATATTTTCTTAGCGTTTCTGTCCTGTGTCTCATCATAACAACCGTCATCCTCACCGGAGACAAGCTGTTACACAAAGGGCAGCATTATGCGTCATTACTGGGATAAGTGTACATTTGTGTTCTTCCATTTGCACTTGAACTCACCTCTTCATTGAAGACACAGAACGCTCAGTTCCTTCTAACAATGACAGTCTCCTCTCAGCGCGAGCGCCTGAACCTCCCCTCGGCTTCACATCGAGCAGAAATGGTTGGAAACAAACTATTAATCAAAGACAGAGAGCCGTTAGCTCCTGTTGGGGGATGATTGAGTGGTTTTCTTTGACACGTCCTCTTCTGAGAAGCGGCGCGGTTTGTCCGACGGTTTCTTTTTTCAATTTGTCCGCGCTCCTTTAGAGTTAAATTTCATTTTTGTTGCATAACTGGAGAGCGACCGTGGCCGCTAAATGAAGATATTAGTAGCTGACATAGGAGGCGTAACACAAACGTCTTGCTCGTTGGTCTGAATTGATTGGTTTTATTCATAATAATAATAATAACTAGAACGGGCACTCGGTAGAGCGCATACCTTCGCATATCACAAGATTGGGCATTGAATTATGAACATTTTGGCATTAGTTGCATGCCAATTGGATAACAAGTTACCGCGCTATGGTAAAGATATGATTTTGACCTTTTCATGACCTTGACGTTGACCTTTGACCCGGTCGATCCCAAAATCTAATCAAATGGTCCCCGGATAATAACCAATCATCCCACCAAATTTAATGCGATTCGGTTTAATACTTTTTGACTTATGCGATTAACACGCACGCACGCATACAAATACACGCCGATCAAAACATTACCTTCCGCATTTTCAATGCGAAGGTAATAATTAAAGCTGCAAGCAGCGATGTGCGGGTCCTATGGCATGAGACAACCTTACAAAACCCATTTATCAGTTCCAAAAAAAGTAACATTTAAAATATTCCTTGTGACACATCGTCGATCCTCACAGGATCAAAACGTGTTTTGTCCTGCCAGTCGAGGGACCTCTGGCCGTCGTGCTCTTGGCATCTGTCCTAATTGACTGAGCCCCCTAGTGATGGGAAACGAACAAAACAAAAACTAACTAAACGGCTCTTACAACTTCAATTCAATATTTCTTTACTGTTCACTATAATGATTTGACCCTGGAAATATCGAGATTTTCGCCGGTCCTGATATGCATGTCAAATTCAACAACTTTTGGAATATGATTAAGGCCCCAAAAGGGCAACATTCCTTAGAGAAAATAATAATAATAATAACTCTTAGAAATATACAATAGGTTCCTCTGCGACGAAGTCGTAGCGAGGACCCTCATAATATATACCGTGAGCGGGCTCTGTGTCTCCTTGCATCTCTTGTTTGGGAGCACACCTTTCATTAATGGAGCCGTGACTCATTATTACCGGCTATATTATTGAAGATGTCATTTTGTTGTTGTTTTCATCCTTCCCAGTGAGATGAGAGGATAACAACGAGCCCTCGTGGGTCACGTGGAAACCGGTGGAGCTATTCTGAAGAGTATTTTCGTCTCCCTGCAATAATGTGAGTTCTATGACCTATTTAACCCCGTGCCGGCTCAAAAGTACCCAAAATATATAAGATGGCTGAACTCCAACCTGACCGCTATCTCCTCAACGTATGCATTATCTCGCTGATTTTCCCAGCTGCTCCTGAACGCATCATCTCGCTCTTCCGGTAAGCTCTGGTTGCCAGCTGAACAGCGAGCATGACTTCTTCTTCTCTCCCTCCCGCTCCTCTTGCTCAGTGTGTCTCATGTATAGTTATCCCCCTGCCTCCCTTAATGATAACGATACATGCAACAAGTGTAGTTTATTTGCTAGGTTGGAGGCAGGTCTAAGTGGGTTAGATGCACGGCTCCGCGCTATCGAAGCTCAGACAGCTATGCTAGTTAGCCCGCCCTCTCCCGTAGCCGGCGGAGCTACAGTCAGCTGTTAGCTGTTCTCCGGTGGTGCCCGATCAGCCGGGATCGTGGGTAACTGTTCGCAGGAGTAGTAAGTCTACACAGAAGCCCGCTGTGCACCAACCACTTCACGTTTCCAACCAGTTTTCCCTGCTCAGCGACACACCCGCTGAGGAACACACCCTGGTTATCGGGAGCTCTATAGTCAGGAACGTGAAAATAGCGAAGCCACGGACTAGAGTCGTGTGCCTCCCGGCGGCCAGAGCGGGCGACGTGAGTCTTGTTTGAAGCTGCTGGCTAAGGATAAGCGGAGATACAGTCAGATTGTAATACACGCCGGTGGTAATGACGCCGAGCCCGTCGGTCGGAAGTCACTAAAATTAATGTGGAATCGGTGTGTGCTTATGCCAAGACGTTGTCGGACACCGTAATTTTCTCTGGCCCTCTCCCAAATTTGCAGACAGACGAATTGTATAGCGAATGTCGTCTTTCAACCGCTGGCTGTCGAGGTGGTGCCCAGCGAATAATGTGGGCTACGTAGACAACTGGAAGACTTTCTGGGGAAAACCTGATCTGATGAGGAGAGACGGCATTCATCCCACGTTGGACGGAGCGTGTCTCATTTCTGCGAATATGACCAAGTTGATCACCGGACTTAATCCATGACAACCCAGGGTTCAGATCAGGAACTGGGAGCAGAGTTGTAGTTTAACACCCTTCTCTGCTCTTCCATTCGAGCAGTTACCCACCCATGACTCTAGAGTAGAGACTGTGTCTGTCCCACGGCCACTTCAATTAAATAAATTAAAAGTAAGCAGAAGAGGAGTCGTACACAATAACCTTATACAAGTTAACACCATTATTTCAGCAGTGCAACAAAATAGGTCTATTAAATGTGGTCTCCTAAATATTCGATCTCTGTCATCTAAAGCTGTGTTACTAAATGATTTAATATCAGATAATCACATTGATTTATGTTGCCTAACTGAAACCTGGCTGAGCCATGAAGAATATGTCTGCCTGAATGAATCGACTCCTCCAAGTCATATTAATACTCACATTCCTCGAGGCACCGGTCGAGGAGGTGGAGTAGCAGCCATCTTTGAATCGAGCCTATTAATGAATCCTCAACCAAAATTACACTACACCTCATTTGAAAGCCTTGTTCTTAGTCTTTCACATCCAACCTGGAAAACACTACAGCCAATTCGATTTGTGATTCTGTACCGGCCACCAGGTCCATATTCAGAGTTTATATCTGAATTCTCAGAATTTATATCAAGCTTGGTTCTTAAAACCGATAAAGTTATTATTGTTGGAGATTTTAATATCCATGTGGATGTTGATAATGATTGCCTCGGTGCTGCATTCATCTCCTTGTTGGACTCGATTGGCTTCTGTCAGAGAGTACAGAAACCCACTCACAGCTTTGGCCACACGCTTGATCTTGTTCTTACTTATGGCGTTGACATTGAGCATTTGAACGTCTTCCCACAGAATCCTCTTCTGTCAGACCACAACCTCATAACTTTTGAATTTATACTACCGGAGTGTACTCCGTTAGTCAAAAGTTTCTACACCAGATGTCTAACTGACAGTGCTGTAGCTAAATTTAAAGAAGCGATTCCTTCTGTATTTGATTCGATACCACGTCTCAATATAACAGAGGACTCCTGGTCTAACTTTAGTCTGTCCCAGATTGATCATCTTGTTGACAGTGCCACAGGCTCTTTGAGAATGACACTGGACTCGATAGCCCCTCTGAAGAAGAAGACAGTGAGGAAGAGGAGGTTTGCTCCCTGGTATAACCCTCAGACCCGCAAACTAAAGCAAACGTCACGAAAGCTTGAACGCATATGGCGTTCAACTAATCTCGAAGAATCCCGCTTAGTTTGGCGAGATAGTCTTAAAACATATAAGAAGGCCCTCCGTAATGCCAGAGCAGCCTATTACTCATCAGTAATAGAAAAAAATAAAGACAACCCCAGGTTTCTCTTCAGCACTGTAGCCAGGCTGACAGAGAGTCACAGCTCTGTGGAGCCGAGCATTCCTATAAACCTTAGTGGTAATGACTTTATGAACTTCTTTAATGAAAAGATTTTAACTATTAGGGACAAGATTAATATTCTCTTGCCCATAACCTGTGCCAATCTGTCCTCAAGTGGAATGGCCTTGGAAACCGCTGTATGCCCTGGTGTATATTTGAGGGCTTTTCTCCCATCAACCGTGACCAATTATCTTCAACGGTTTCTACTTCTAACCCGTCTACCTGTCTCTTGGACCCCATCCCGACGAGGCTGCTTAAAGACGTTTTGCCTTTAATTGGCGGCTCTCTATTAGATATTATCAATGTGTCTCTGCTAACAGGCCACGTACCACACTCCTTCAAGGTGGCTGTTATTAAACCTCTCCTGAAGAAGCCCACTCTGGATCCAGAGGTATTGGCTAACTACAGACCGATCTCTAACCTCCCCTTCCTCTCCAAGATCCTTGAGAAAGTGGTCGCAAATCAGTTGTGCGACTTTCTACATCATAATAGTTTATTTGAGAAATTTCAATCAGGATTTAGAAAACACCACAGCACCGAGACGGCACTGGTGAAAATTACAAATGACCTCTTAATGGCAGCAGATAAAGGACTCTCTCTGTCCTGGTCTTGTTAGACCTTAGTGCTGCATTCGACACCATTGACCATGACATCCTGTTACAGAGACTGGAGCAGTCGATTGGCATTTCAGGCACGGCACTAATTTGGTTTAAATCCTATTTATCAGATCGATCTCAGTTTGTATTTGTAAACGATGACGCCGATAACCACCAACGTTAATCACGGAGTTCCACAAGGTTCTGTGCTTGGACCAATTTTATTTACCTTATACATGCTTCCTTTGGGCAATATTATCAGGAAACACTCCATAAACTTTCATTGTTATGCAGATGATACTCAACTATATTTATCGATAAAACCAGAGGAGAGCAACCAACTCTGTAAAATTCAAGCATGTCTTAAAGACATAAAACATGGATGACCTGCAACTTCTTGATGTTAAACTCAGACAAAACCGAAGTAATTTTAATCGGCCCTGAGCACCTCAGAGATCAATTATCTGGTGATGTGGATTCTGTAGACGGCATTGCCCTGGCATCCAACACCACTGTAAAGAATCTTGGCGTTATCTTTGATCGGGACTTGTCCTTTAACTCCCACGTAAAGCAAATCTCAAGGACTGCATTCTTTCATCTACGTAATATTTCAAAAATCAGGCACATCTTGTCTCAAAAAGATGCAGAAAAATTGGTTCACGCGTCGTTACTTCGAGACTGGATTACTGCAACTCCTTATTATCAGGCTGCTCTAATAAATCTCTTAGGTCCCTCCAGTTGATCCAGAATGCTGCAGCTCGTGTTCTCACTAAAACTAAGAACAGAGATCACATCACTCCTGCACTAGCTGCTCTGCACTGGCTCCCAGTAAAATCAAGAATCACTTTTAAAATTCTTCTCTTAACCTACAAAGTCTTGATTGGTGATGCTCCATCATATCTTAAGGAGCTTGTAGTACCATATTGCCCCACTAGAGAGCTACGCTCACTAAATGCGGGACTACTTGTAGTTCCTAGAGTCTTAAAAAGTAGAATGGGAGCCAGAGCCTTTAGTTATCAAGCTCCTCTTTTATGGAACAAGCTTCCAATTTCAGTCCGGGAGGCAGACACAGTCACCTCGTTTAAGAGTCGACTGAAGACTTTCCTCTTTGACAGAGCTTATAGTTAGGGCTGAATCAGGTTCACCTGGTCCAGCCCCTTGATATGCTGCTATAGGCTTATAGCTGCCGGGGGACGTTTAGGATGCACTGAGTACCTATCTCCTCTTTTTTTTTTTTTTTTTTTTTCTCTCCTTAAGGATGAATTTTCATCTCTCAATCACACGTTACTAACTCTGCTTTCTCCCCGGAGTCCTTTTGACTTCACGTCTCATGGGGTCATCGGACCCTATGAGACGGCATAGATCCTATCTGCCTGATGGATCATCGAGGTCTGGGTCGTGGAATTCCTGCTCCTGACTACGCCACTGTCCTGTTGAGACTCCGCCCACTGTTGAGACTCCGCCCACTCCTCCTCCCCACCGCCATCTGCCTGATGGATCGTGGAGGTCTCCATCGTGGAATATGCCTACTATGAACTATTCATACACTCTGTCATATTCATTGAATGTATTTTAAGTTTTTAACTCTAAATCTGTCCTTCTGTACACATTACATCTATTGCATCTGTCCATCCTGGAGAGGGATCCTCCTCTGTTGCTCTCCTCCAGGTTTCTTCCCTTTTTTTCCCCCTGAAGGGTTATTTAGGAGTTTTTCCTGGTCCGATGTGAGGTTTTGGGGCAGGGATGTCTATGTGTACAGATTGTAAAGCACTCCGAGACAAATTTGTAATTTGTGAAATTGGGCTATACAAATAAACTGAATTGAATTGAATTGAATTATTTCCATGGCAACTAGCGGCATGTACTCTTTTATTCCTTTCCTTTCATAATTATGCTAATGAGGAACAACTCGTAAAGATCACGACAATAATTGCTCTTTTTTCTTCTAAGTTCTCCTCCTCCTCTTCTCTCCGCGCTTCACACGACTCGTTTAATCACGGCCAATCGGCGGCCAAACACATTTTTTTAACCCCCGCCGCCATCGATGTACGGTTCGCGTGGAACGGCGCTAAAAGCTTATTTCATAGAAAATTAAATGTTAATTCTAACCTTCGTGGCCAAGCACCGATTTACATTTAATTTATTTATTTTTCTTCTTCTTGTAGATACAAACGCGCGCCCCGTGGCCGAGTGTGGATGAACGTGGCGAGCGCAACTCTCACGGGGCAACTTCTGGGGCAACAGGAGTTGCAGCCCCCCCCCCCCCCCCCCACACACACACACACCTTCAGTTCTGGCGACGTTGCCACGTTCCTCTTCTTCGCTTTTGCTCGTGCAAATCTGACCACGGAGAGATTTTTGAAAAGAAATCACCAACAATGAAGTCGTCTCAAGCCCCCCCCCCCCCCCTTTGATCTAAAAGAGGGAGAAGGAGAAAACGGAGTGATGACGGACGGGAGAAAAAGAGAGACGTAAGATCCCCGTGAAGGAACCTCGCTCCTTTCTTTTAATAAATAATAATCTATTAAATTCATATAGCGCTTTTTGAGGTGCTCGAAGACACGTTACATGTTACGCTCACACACACCGTGGACACGGCGAGGGTTAAGTGCCTTGCTCAAGGACACATCGACGGGGGCGGGGGGTTGAACCGCCAACCCCCTGATTTGAAAGTAGCACCTATACTGACCCACAGCCGCCCCGAAACTGACGGAAAAGACGTCAGACGTGCTTCGACGAATCGCACCGGAACGTCAGACGGTGGTCGCCGGGTCAAAGTGCATTGTGGGATATTTCTTGTGCATCTCTCTGGCATCGTGCTGGAGTCTTCCCACTCAGACCAGTCCGGCCCCCGAATGAGCTTATATATTTGTGCAAAACGACGTCAAAATTGGAATTGAAAAGGGGACAGTTGACATTTGCGTGGATTGATTGTCGTCAATAAGCGCCGCCGCCGCCGCCCCCAGACGCCCCGTGTTTAACAGCGTGCAGACCTTGATTTAATTACCGCTCTAGATCCACATCTATACCCACTGTCACTCACGGCGCCGCCACACAAATGTCACACAGGCAGGGGAAGCCTGATTGTGGAGGGGGGGGGGGGTTGAAAATGCCACCTCCTTTGTCTTTTTGCACAATTACAAAATACCAGATCTGTGAGAAAGAAGAAAAAAATGTCACGGAAAAAAAAAGGACAAAAGACTGTTAGAATTTTTTTTTTTACCCCGCGTGTAATTCTGAAAAATAAATCAACCGACAATCTGATAATTAAACAAGTCGGTGGATTATCGGTTGCTTTTCCCCCACGCTGCTTTTATTTAAGTCATTTTTGTTTCATATAGATCAAATTGACGCCGGCTGCCTTTACGGCGTGAAAAAATACAACTTATTTCCTCTGGTTCTTTCTTCTATTTGCTCGCATCGTGGCGCCGTGGTTACGGTCCTTTGGACTTCCTGTGTTTACTCGCCGAATCAGCTAGGCTCTCCTCTCTGTTTGCAACTCACGCATGCCGACAGGGACCCAAAGCATTCATTCCCCACAGCTATTCTTAACATGCTGGCTTTACTGGCTTTAGCACACACACACACACACACACACACAGAGAGAGAGAGAGAGAGAGAGAGAGGGGACTCAGGCCTTGCCAGGAGAAGGCAAACTTACTTTCCCACAGCGCGGCGACATCTCCCCAGGATAGGAAAAGTAAATGAACAAGAGTGATTTGTGTGTGTAAGCATGGAACCCGATCACACACACACACACACACACACACACACACACACACACACACACACACACACACACACACACAGTGTGTTTTTCGCCCGTGAAGCTTTTTTTTCCTCTTCTTTTCCTGTCGGCTCCGAGAGCGCACGGCCCATACAAAGAGGCCGCCGCCCCGAGGCCTGCTTCCTCTAATACGACACAACTATCAGCAACAGACGACAGAACTGAGGGGGGGGGGGGGGGTGAAGCTACATCACCCCTAACAGAGGGAGACAGAAGGCTGGCTGGAGGGAGAGAGGGAGAGAGAGAGAGATGGAGGGAGCAGGTGTGCGAGTGCATCAGAATAAATTACGCAAGAAGCAAAAACCGATGAGGACATTTTGAGAGTTTAAAGGGAAAAGGAAGTGAAAACAGACGAAGAAGAGCGAGAAGGCCGTTTACCGTGAGAGGTCGCCAGAGCTGCGACGAGACGGGCGGCGCGGAGGGGTGTGTGTGTGTGTGTGTGTGTTCGATAACGACGTGTTTGTGCCGGTGGCGACGAACGGCGCAGAGCGACGGAGGCAGAAGAGATCCGGACAAAGTGACTGACGGGGCGAGACGGAGCGATGGATGAGAGAGAAAGGAAGAGGGAGGCTGCGGGGAGAGAGAGAGAGAGACGAGAGGCGGAGCGATGACAAGCTTCACTCAGCGGGGGGGGGGGGGGCGACGGTAAGTGACATCCAAAACCCCCACAATGCACTGCTTTGGTTCATCCATCCCTCTCCAGCCTCTAAATGAGCCCCGCCTACTTTTCGTTCCGCACAAATTCATAATATTGTGAAGTGAGAAGACATTTTCACAAGAAACAAGAATATATATTCAATTCAATTCAGTTTATTTGTATAGCCCAATTTCACAAATTACAAATTTGTCTCGGAGTGCTTTACAATCTGTACACATAGACATCCCTGCCCCAAAACCTCACATCGGACCAGGAAAAACTCCCAAATAACCCTTCAGGGGGAAAAAAAGGGAAGAAACCTGGAGGAGAGCAACAGAGGAGGATCCCTCTCCTAGGATGGACAGATGCAATAGATGTAATGTGTACAGAAGGACAGATTTAGAGTTAAAATACATTCAATGAATATGACAGAGTGTATGAATAGTTCATAGTAGGCATATTCCACGATGGAGACCTCCACGATCCATCAGGCAGATGGCGGTGGGGAGGAGGAGGGCGGAGTCTCAACAGGACAGTGGCGTAGTCATGAGCAGGAATTCCACGACCCAGACGATCCATCAGGCAGATAGATCTATGCCGTCTCATAGGGTCCGATGACCCCATGAGACGAAAGTCAAAAGGACTTCCGGGAGAAAGCAGAGTTAGTAACGTGTGATTGAGAGATGAAAATTCATCCTTAAGGAGAGAAAAAGAGGAGATAGGTACTCAGTGCATCCTAAACGTCCACCGGCAGCTATAAGCCTATAGCAGCATATCAAGGGGCTGGACCAGGGCAAACCTGATTCAGCCCTAACTATAAGCTCTGTCAAAGAGGAAGGTCTTAAGTCTACTCTTAAACGAGGTGACTGTGTCTGCCTCCCGGACTGAAATTGGAAGCTGGTTCCATAAAAGAGGAGCTTGATAACTAAAGGCTCTGGCTCCCATTCTACTTTTTAAGACTCTAGGAACTACAAGTAGTCCCGCATTTAGTGAGCGTAGCTCTCTAGTGGGGCAATATGGTACGACAAGCTCCTTAAGATATGATGGAGCATCACCAATCAAGGCTTTGTAGGTTAAGAGAAGAATTTTAAAAGTGATTCTTGATTTTACTGGGAGCCAGTGCAGAGCAGCTAGTGCAGGAGTGATGTGATCTCTGTTCTTAGTTTTAGTGAGAACACGAGCTGCAGCATTCTGGATCAACTGCAGGGACCTAAGAGATTTATGAGAGCAGCCTGATAATAAGGAGTTGCAGTAATCCAGTCTCAAGTAACGAACGTGAACCAATTTTTCTGCATCTTTTGAGACAAGATGTGCCTGATTTTGAAATATTACGTAGATGAAAGAATGCAGTCCTTGAGATTTGCTTTACGTGGGAGTTAAAGGACAAGTCCCGATCAAAGATAACGCCAAGATTCTTTACAGTGGTGTTGGATGCCAGGGCAATGCCGTCTACAGAATCCACATCACCAGATAATTGATCTCTGAGGTGCTCAGGGCCGATTAAAATTACTTCGGTTTTGTCTGAGTTTAACATCAAGAAGTTGCAGGTCATCCATGTTTTATGTCTTTAAGACATGCTTGAATTTTACAGAGTTGGTTGCTCTCCTCTGGTTTTATCGATAAATATAGTTGAGTGTCATCTGCATAACAATGAAAGTTTATGGAGTGTTTCCTGATAATATTGCCCAAAGGAAGCATGTATAAGGTAAATAAAATTGGTCCAAGCACAGAACCTTGTGGAACTCCGTGATTAACGTTGGTGGTTATCGAGGCGTCATCGTTACAAATACAAACTGAGATCGATCTGATAAATAGGATTTAAACCAAATTAGTGCCGTGCCTGAAATGCCAATCGACTGCTCCAGTCTCTGTAACAGGATGTCATGGTCAATGGTGTCGAATGCAGCACTAAGGTCTAACAAGACCAGGACAGAGAGGAGTCCTTTATCTGCTGCCATTAAGAGGTCATTTGTAATTTTCACCAGTGCCGTCTCGGTGCTGTGGTGTTTTCTAAATCCTGATTGAAATTTCTCAAATAAACTATTATGATGTAGAAAGTCGCACAACTGATTTGCGACCACTTTCTCAAGGATCTTGGAGAGGAAGAGGAGGTTAGAGATCGGTCTGTAGTTAGCCAATACCTCTGGATCCAGAGTGGGCTTCTTCAGGAGAGGTTTAATAACAGCCACTTTGAAGGAGTGTGGTACGTGGCCTGTTAGCAGAGACACATTGATAATATCTAATAGAGAGCCGCCAATTAAAGGCAAAACGTCTTTAAGCAGCCTCGTCGGGATGGGGTCCAAGAGACAGGTAGATGTGTTCGAAGTAGAAACCGTTGAAAATAATTGGTCACGGTTGATAGGAGAAAATCCCTCCAAATATACACCAGGGCATACAGCGGTTTCCAAGGCCATTCCACTTGAGAACAGATTGGCACTGGTTATGGGCAAGAGATTATTAATCTTGTCCCTAATAGTTAAAATCTTTTATATAGATATTTTTATTTTAAAACCAGCCTTGTGTGAGTCATATGCCCATGTGTGTGTGTGTGTGTGTGAGTTGTGTGTGGGTGTGAGTCATTTGTGTGTGTTTGTGTGTGTCATGTGTTTGTGTGTGTGTGTGTGTGTGTAACAGTCATGTGTGTGTGTGTGTGTTTGTGAGAGTCATGTGTGTGTGTGTGAGTCATGTGTGTGTGTGAGTCATGTGTGTGTGTGAGTCATGTGTGTGTGTGTGTGTCATGTGTGTGTGTGTGTGAGAGTCATGTGTGTGTGTGTCATGTGTGTGTGTGTGTGTGAGTCATGTGTGTGTGTGTCATGTGTGTGTGAGTCATGTGTGTGTGTGTGTGTGAGTCATGTGTGTGTGTGTGTGTGTGTGTGTGTGGCGTTAAGAAGTCGCCCCACCTGCCTGAGCACCTTTTAATGATTATTGATGAAGTTGCTAAAGAGAAAAAGAATTAAGACCCCGCCGGCGCAGAGTCACGGCGCTAATGAGCGGGAGAGAGAGAGAGAGAGAGAGATAGAGAGAGAAAGAGAGAGAGAGAGAGGGAGGGAGAGACAGAGACAGAGAGAGAGAGAGAGAGGGAGGGAGAGAGAAAGAGAGAGAGAGAGAGAGAGAGAGAGAGAGAGAGAGAGAGGGAGAGAGAGAGAGAGAGAGGGAGGGAGAGAGAAAGAGAGAGAGAGAGAGAGGGAGAGAGAGAGAAAGAGATCGAGAGAGAGAGAGAGAGCGCTAATGGAGGCGCAGCGTGTTCGCCATCGCACCTGAATCCTCGAGGCTCGCGGCGTGTAGCGTGTCGCCGCCGCCTTTAACGCGGCTCCGGCTCACGCGGCCGAAGCGGCGGCACATGGAGCGTGGGGGGGGGGGCTTCCTATAGCGAGCTGCACAGTCGAGCCCCCCCCACGCGGTTGCGTGCTAATGGCGGCTTCTCACATCTGCTGTTTACACGCCGCCTGACCCCCCCCCCCCCCCCCGCTCGCACTTCTCAGCTTCCTCATCTCCTCTCCGCCTCTGTCTCCTATATCCTTGCCGCCTTCTCCCCCCCCCCCCCCCTCTCTTGTTTATTCCACTCGAGGAGCTGATTCTAAGAATCCAACGGCGGCTTTTTTCCATTTGTAGCAGAACCATTGGCGGGCTGACCTGTTCCACCTCCAGCTGTTCCCCCCCCCCCCCATGGCAACACTCTCATCATCATCCTCTCTCTCTCTCTCTCCCTCTCTCTCTCTCTCCCTCTCTCTCTTTTTCCCTTGCATCTAATTCTGTCGATCTACATCCAGAAAATAAGGGACAGAGATGCGAACATTGTATTGCAACCTGTGTGTGTGTCTCTGTGTGTGTGTGTGTGTGTGTGTGTGTTATCCCCAAAATTGAAAGAGAGAAAGATAAAAGTGTGAGTAACGCATCTCGAGGGATGAGCGAGAGAGGAAGAGATGCAGTGAGTGTGTGTGTGTCACGTAGGCGACGTCAGGCCTGACTGGAGGATTAACACACACACACACAAAGAAACACACACACACACACACACACAAAGAAACACACACACACACACACAAAGAAACACACACAGCTGGATTTGTGTGCATCATTCCGTCTTTCTTACTGTCCGCTCATTCCCTCTTTCCGACGCCCCCCCCCCCTCCCCCGATCTCATCTCGGGGAGGATTTACGAGGCCGGCCGCGCCTCATCCCTCCAACGCAACACAATCTCAATTGGACTGAGAGCCGCCTGGTTCCCCACCAGACATCCATTAAAGCCGCGGTATTACTGTAATACAAATATCGGACAACTCTATCTCCCCCCCCCCTCCCCCCCCTTACCTGTCTCACTCGGGCTGAACGCCACGCAGGAGGGATGTTATTAATATAGATCCCCCCCGCCCGCCACGGCGTGTACCGACATTTCATTTCCATGTCCATCAGATTAAAACGGCCTCTCGGCGAGAAAATAAAAAGAAAAAAAAAAGAGAAGAAGAAGAAGAAGGAGGATTTATATTTATATATATTTAAATAGCGGCGCGCCGCAAGTGGATGTAGGTTTAGTGCGTCGAGCCGACGACGAGGCGAAGTTGAATTATCATCTGAGTGAGCGTGGCGGTCCGCAGACAGAGCTCTCCTGTGCCGATCGGGCCAGGAGACGGGGGGGGGGGGGGAGTTCAACAATCTATTCTCATCTGCCCCCCCCCCTCCCCCCTCCCCCTCTCACTTCCAGTGTCTATCTTGCTCCCCAAAGACTCTTCCGATCCAATTACCGGCTTGGCAGAGTCGGCTCAGCAGCGGCTCTGCCAAGCCGGGTGAGCTATGCCCCTCCCCCCTCCCCCTCACGTTCCCTTCATTCACTCTCTCTCCACCTTCATCTGGAGTTGGTACTTCGTTTTTTTTTTTTTTTTTACATTCGCCACGTGACGCCGTCACGCTCCGTCAGGCGGCGGGCTGCTTCTTCTTCTTCTTCTTCTTCATTTTTTTTTCTTCGCATCCTTACATTGTGTGTGTGTGTGTGTGTGTGTGTGTTTGTCAGCTATATGCTGAGAGGGAATTTCAGGCTGATTAAAGAGATGATTTATAGGAACACGATGTTGGAGGAATTCCCCGATCGCTCCTCAAAATCACGTCTTCTCAAATGAGCTCGCTCCACTCAACCAGTCAACCGCAGAGAAATCGCGCCCCCAAGACACATGTATACACAGACACACACACACACACACACACATAAACACATCTATAGCACAGCCACACAGCTGAGAAGTACATGTGTTGTGTCCCTCCAGTCAATGCACAGTTTATTTCCAGTCACTTCCACACAAAGCCTCCGACCTGATTACTTTGGCATTTCCTGCACAGCCTTTAGTTCTACCCACCGCCTTATTAAAACTTAAAATGACACTAATTTCAGATATTATCTTTCCCAAATCAGACACCTAATACCTAACAAGGACTTGTGCTCCGCTCCCATCGTGTTAACGGCCCTGCAGACCTTCCTCCTCGACGAGCTTCTCACAGCGTCGTGATTTTCATTGAGTGTTGCTTATTTACACGGACCAATCAGAACGCAGGAAAACACGGCAAATACCACCTTGTAATGTCGAGTTTTAAGTTCACATCCATGTGTGTGCAAAATGTCATCACCTCATGAATTCACCCTATTGCACATCTTTGGGAATATTTTTTAAATTAGCATATTCCTTACAAAATTCGTGGCGAAAAATGTGTTTGGAGAGTGTTGCTTATTTACACGGACCAATCAGAACGCAGCAAAACACGACAAATACCGCCTCGTCAAGTCAAGTTTAAGGTCACAGCCAAATGTCGTCATTTCATGAATTCATCCTCTTAAACATCTGTGTGAAATGTTTTTAATTTGCATATTCCTTCTAGAATTCGTGGCTAAAAATGTGTTTGGAGGGTTTTACTTATTTACACGGACCAATCAGAACGCAGCAAAACACGACGAATACCACCTTGTAATGTCGAGTTTTAAGTTCACATCCATGTCTGTGCAAAATGTCATCACCTCATGAATTCATCCTATTTCACATCTGTGCGAAATTGTTAAAATTAGACTCTTCCTTACAACATTTTTGGCAAAAAATTTGTTAGGAGAGTTTTACTTATTTTCACGGACCAATCAGAACGCAGAAAAACACGACAAACACCACCTTGTCAAGTCAAGTTTTAAGTTCACATCCATGTGTGTTTAACATGTCATCACCTCATGAATTCATTCTATTTCACATCTGTGTGAAATTGTTCAAATGAGCATATTCGTTTAAAAATCCGTGGCTAAAATTGAGTTTTTGTGAATTCGCGGCGGCTTTTTGGGGTTGCTGAGATATCGTGAGGTCACAGTGACCTTGACCTTTAATAAATGATCCCGAACTCTGTGTTGTTATAATAACCTTAACTTTGATAAATGCTTATGAAGTCATTCATTTTTAATGTTTTAATAAAATCTGTTCAGACTGAACACAAACACGCTCTCCCCCCCCGGAGACATGAACTCTCTCTCGTGATTTATGTGGAACAAATATTCGCAGACGCCTCTCACACTTCGGGAGACGTTCACGCTGACCCACTCACAGATATTTAAAATGTAAATCACTGTCTGAGATGCAAATTCAAAACAGAAGATCAAAAGTTCGTAACTCAGGATCCCAAAAGCAAACGCGACGTGTTTCCTTGAAGCCTCGTCCCGGAACGCAGAGCAAACACCAAATGATTGCGTAACACTCGGCGCTGTTGGAGCGGGTCGTCGGTTCTGTTCCACGGAGCCGGAGGAGAAAGAACATGGAGCTGGTTCATGTGTTCATTTGACTTGAGATACACACCGGCCTCAGCTTGTGGAACCAGGGGAGCATGGAAGCATGACAGCATGAAAATATGAACATATGAAAATATGAAAGCATGAAAATATGAAGATATGAAAGCATGAAAATATGAACATATGAAAATATGAAAGCATGAAAATATGAACATATGAAAATATGAAAGCATGAAAATATGAAAATATGAACATATGAAAATATGAAAGCATGAAAATATGAACATATGAAAGCATGAAAATATGAAAGTATGACAGTGTGAAAATATGAACATATGAAAGCATGAAAATATGAAAGCATGACAGCATGAAAGCATGAACGCATGAAAACTTTAAAGCGTGAAAGCATGAAAGGTTGAAAATATGAAAGTGTGAAAACATGAAAACATGAAAGCATGAAAGTGTAAAAACATGACAGCATGAAAACTTGAAAATATCAAAGCATGAAAACTTGAAAATATCAAAGCATGAAACCATGAAAGCGTGACAGCGTGAAAGTATAAAAACATGAAAACATGAACGCGTGGTGGGATTGGCTAAGCTAGCTAACTAGCCAGCCGATAGCCAACTAGCTTGTTAATTCCACTCCGCATTATTGCGTAACAACCCAACACGACCTCACCACTCTGTCTGTGCAACAAGAGACACATTATCACATGTTGTCGTTTCCATAGCGACCAGAGTGTGTGTGTGAAACACTGCGTTGTTGAATCCGAGCCAAACTTTTACTTTTCCGCGTCTGTTTTTAAAAAGGAGTCCGGCGGAAAGTCGTAAACAGGAAAGTGAGATTTGGCAAATCTCACTTTCCTGTTTACGACTTTCCGCCGGACTCCTTTTTTAAATTATAATTTCTATGCTCGAAGCTTATTCTTTCACTTACTTTCCCCAATAATGCAGCGACTCAGTGGAGAATTACATTGGCAGCGCGTTATCTTTGTTTATACGTCGGCATACAGCGAGCCGCGCCGCCGCCGCCGCCGTCAAAGCAACAGCTTTAATTGGGCGAGCAGAGGAAGCTGGAATGAAAACCACGACACCGTTTAACAAGGGAACCGGAGCATTACGAGGAAAGAGAAAGGAAGAATCACTGGGAAAGGGCGTAATAAAAAGAACATGATTATCATCCTCCGCTGCTTTGCATCCTTCTTCCTCACGTACCCTCCTCCTCTGCTTCTGCCCCAGTTAGTGTTTTCCGATATTTCCCAGGAAGCCGTTCGACAATACTCCAGAAAATGTTCCCTGGGCGATTACATTGCACCGGATTACAGGTGAAGCTCAAGAACGCTAAAGCCGATAGCGGTATTGATAACATTATAAGAGGCGAGAACGGACATATTTTTTTTTAGACAAGAGGAAATAAATCTCTACAGCCTTTTGTTTAAATTGCTCGATATCTGCATCGCGACGTCTTTCTCCACGTGACGTGAACACATCGAGAGAGGCAAACGATTATCTTTCATTCTGTGTGTGTGTGACATTGATATTTTACCGTGTGTTATCTTCTGATGAAATATAAAGCCGACTGCTGAGTCACACACACACACACACACACACACACACAGACCATTTCCCTTCGAATCCACGGGGACTTTAGATCGTCCGCCTCACCTAATTGTCTTTGGGCTGCAGAAGGAAGAAAAAAAACACACACTGTGCCGCGTAATCCCCCCCCCCCCTCCTCCTCACCCCCCCCCGCCCCCCGTCATTCATCGGCACACATATCCGCTCCATCTAATAACCATCGAGCAGAAGGTGCGCCGCTATTTGCTGTCGTGCTAATTCCTCGATCAATGCCTGTAGGACCGAGATAAGCAAATTGCGAGCGATGGGAAACATACAGTCGTCGAGCAGCCTGTGTGTGTGTGTGTGTGTGTGTGTGTGTCTGTGTGTGTGTTTCTTAAGTGTCCCAAGTCGCTTCAGGTAATTCGTGTCTATTTGGAGAGCGGTTCGATTTCCAACACACACTTTTTTCTTCTTCTTTTTTCTCTGGCCTGCGGAGAGCGAGCGGCCTTGCATAGTAATGAGTGTGTGTGTGTGTGTGTGTGTGTGTAACGCTGCAACTCCAGTTCAGTTCAGAGACATCTTTAACAAACTCTGAGGATTTTATTTTTTTGCCACATCACTCGCAGCGCTTTTTTGTGTCTGATGTTAAGAAGAAAAAGAAGAAGAAGAAACGAACGTTCTCCTCTCTCAAGGTTACGCTTCCTCTCTTTTCCCCTGATTCCAGCGTTTTCTTCTTCAAAAGTAATCGTCTCAACTCCGGCTGCATTCAGGCTGCGTGAGTTATTCACCGAATCCTCCGGCAGGGAGTGTCGGCGAAATGGAACGGTGTCAAGAGGCTGGCCGCCCTGCTGCGCGTGTGTGTGTGTGTGTGCGTGTGGGTGTGTGTGTGTGTGTGTGTGTGTGTGTGTGTGGGTGGTTGATTGGGAGTTAAGTAACAGCGGCCAGAGTGTGCGTGTGCTCCTCTGCACACGCCCCGTCGCTCGCGGCGTTCTTTTCTCTTTTTTTTCTTTCTTTTTCGTAAACACAGCTTTCATTCGACCGAAATGTCAAATTCGGATACGCGGCGCCGCGGCCGCTCGTGATAAGCGCGGAGCGGCGTTGGAGATAAGTGGCGGAGCGCGAACATGCACACGGCGGAGGTGTGTGTGTGTGTGTGTGTGTGGGGGTCAAAAGGAGAAGTGACAGCGGGAATACCTGCCGGGATCCAGAGAAGGTCAGAAATAGAAGAACCAGATGTGCACGCCGGTAGAAGAAGAGTAAATATAACAGCACGAGCTCGTACTTCACCGCACGAGGGGGGAGGAGCCTCTTCGCTTCCGCCCAATTAAGTGTTGACGCTCCTCGAGCGGCGTTGGCGGAGTTAACGAAGAAAAAAAACACGCACCGGCTTCCTGTCTTTCTGGAAAGGTGTGCAGATCTCAGCCAGGTGTGTCTGCAGCTGCATTGTGTGGATTCAGACGAACACAACCCCCCCCCCCCCTCCACCCGTCTCTAGACACCAATCACCGATGTGTGGAAAGGCGTCGGAAATTCACACTTCGTTCAAACTCCAAAAATAAAGCTCGTGGCAAACAATCTTTTGCCCTCCGACCCGGAGCCCTGACTCCTCCCACATGTCCTCCTCCCCGCTCCCCTCCAAGTCACAAGAAGAGACACACAGCCCCGTGATCCTCCTCCTCTCGTTCTGTCTCTCTTTGATCCACACACACACACACACACACACAGAGACGGACGAGCTGCCCTATTAAAAGCTGCAGAAGAAGAAGAGAAGCAGAGCCCGCCTTTGAGAGAGAGAGAGAGAGAGAGAGAGAGAGAGAGAGAGAGAGAGAGAGAGAGAGAGAGAGAGAAGGTGGTAATCTGAGTGGATCTGCGGCGCTGATCCTCTCTGGCGCTCTCCGAGTGTTGTAGGAGGTCACGGCGAGCTCCGGCTCTCCAACGAGACGGGCAGAGAGGATATTTGGACTGGAGGGGAAAGTCACCGGCGACAGATTGAGAAGGATGAGCCGGCGCGGCGGCCGAATATCGAAGAACACGCTCTCTCTTTTCTCTTTCCGTGCGTCTGCGAGGAACGCGGCGGCTAAAATGGCGCGTCGGGGGTCGGGCGGGCGGCCGTCGGAATGTTCTGCGACGGCTGTAACGCCCGAAAGGTTTTGAATTGAGCGAAGGCGACGGAGGTGAGACGCCAGCCTGGAGCCCACGGGCGACCCGGCGGTCCAGATGGGTCAGCGGCGCCGAGCCAAAGCCCTCCTTAACCTGCCGGATCAGGGAATCAGACACACTTCACAGCCACTGCAGAGATCACACACAATCCGCCTGCACACACAGTATATAAACGTATAAACTACTCCCCAACTTATTGTTAAATCTCTCTCTCGTCATTTATTTATTGTTTATTTAACCCTCCTGTTACCTTAGGGTCAATTTGACCCCATTCAATGTTTAACCCTCCTGTTACCTTTATATTTTATTATTATATTCAGCAATTAAAACCTCCAGAAAATTATTAGAATTAATATTGTTTTCCAAGTTTAAGTGTGAGGTACTTTATGTTTGTTTGTTGATACCTAAATAGCCCTTTAAATATTTTAAAAAGTTGATATTTACCTTCGCATTGAAAATGCGGAAGGTTATGTTTTGATCGCCGTGTATTTATTTATTTATTCATTTATTTATTTATTTGTATGCGTGTTACTCGCATAACTAAAAAAGTATTAAACCGAATCGCATGAAATTTGGTGAGATGATTGGTTATTATCCGGGGACCATTTGATTATATTTTGGGATCGATCGGGTCAAAGGTCAAGGTCATGAAAAGGTCAAAATCTTCTTTTTACCATAGCACGGCATGCAACTAATGCCAACATGTTCATAATTCAATGCCCAATCTTGTGATATGTGAAGGTATGCGCTCTACCGAGTGCCCGTTCTAGTTCTTATATGTTTGACACAGTGAAAAACAGCCTGGGGTCAAATTGACCCCAAAGAACACCGACATTAAATATTGAATGGGTCAAATTGACCCGAAAGGTAACAGGAGGGTTAAGTGTAGAAATAGTGTACATGAAAAAAGTCTTGAATATTATAACAGAAATCCATTTTATCTGAAACCTTCAAAATAAAAGCACGGGATTTGTTGTCATACATTTCTTTAAGAAAAGGTGATCGTGTGTCTCAAGCCGCCGGGGGCCACGTGAAATGACGCGGCGGGCCACATTCGGCCCGCGGGCCTTGTGTTTGACACCTGTGGTTTACAATCCGAGCCGTAAAGGGAATGAAACCCGGCACCCGGGTTTGTTTACGGCGGAGTAGTTTGTTCGCCTTGATTCATGGATTCAACGTCATAAACGAGATCAATTTTGTTTCCTGGGGAATAAGCGTTCATAAAGTGCATTTACTATTCTTTCTTTTCTTTTTTATTCTTTGCAGACTTGTTTATTATCATGCAGACTCGGAGCATTCGAGCTGCCGTTATAAGTGTCGGGTAGATTGCTCCTCCGAGGCTCGATCCGGCCGCGTAACGAGCGCCGCGGTCCTGAAGCATTTATGCAGAGCGCCGGTTTACGGAGCGCCGACGCTCCCAACAGATGATCAACAAGGTTGGAATTGCGCGGCACAGCTACTCCCTACTCCTCTGGTCGAGCGGAGACAAACCCCCGACCACAAACACACACACACACACAGCACGAAAACATCCATCAACTTGTTGTTGTGCTTTTTGTAGTTTATTGCCAATTAATGCCAAATTAGTGAGATGATGTCCTGAAAACTTCCAGAATTATTCAGAGTTGTCGGATAGAGGTTTTGAAAATACCTCTCTCTCCCTCTCTCCCGCTCCCTCCCTCCCTCTCTCTCTCTCTCTCCCTCCCTCTCTCTCCCTCTCCCTCCCTCTCACACGTGTGATTATGCATATCAGAGAGGAGGGGAAGAGGACGTGCGCTCAGAGCGTTGTTCGCAATTACTTTAAACTTTTTTCCCCTCTATCCTCCAGAACGATCGTCGGGCAGACTGCAGGGGCGCGGAGAGAGAGAGAGTGGGGGGGGGCACACCGTTATCACGCTGGCAGGGTGTTCCTCGAGTCCGGCTCGTACCCGCCGTGATGACCCCTCTCGCCCACGGTGAGCGCCGGGCCCCTGGACGTTCATCCCCACGGCGGGTCTCAGCGCTCGCTGTGGGTTTCATGTTTGAGCTGTAACTCCAGCAGCACATGCCTCCAAAATATTTCATTTTTCACAGAGCACCATTTTTTCTTCTTCGGGGGGTTGGTTAGAGGGCATATACAAGAACCAATCCATTACATGAGCTCCCCCCCCCCCCCCCCCCCCGATTCCCTCGAGCTATTAGCAGCTTACAACACAAACAGATCACACGAGATATTAAAAAGCAGCCGGAATTAAACAGTTTTTTTTAAAAGCCCCGCCGTAATGCAAAAACACACGCCTTCGAAAACACTCTCACATTTATTATATAATTTTTTTGGGGGGCTTATTCTTTTTTTTGTTGGAGAATTCAGTTGTTGGCGCCTGTTTTTTAATGAGTAATAAAGGTTACTGGTACAAAGCAATTTTTGTTTTTTGGGCTGATTCTTTCTTGTCTTAGTTATTTTTTAGAATTAGCATTTTTTGGGGCCGTGTTTTTTTTAATGAGAAATAAACGTGACAGGCACGACGCGGCTCACGAGCCGGAGTTTAACTCATCGGCAACGACGAGGACGCTGCTGACGCCATCTTTATTCTCTCCGCTCAGAACGTTCGTATTCAATAATTATTATTTTTTTAAACTCAGGAGACAAATGTCAGATTTGTGCAGGTGGGGAAAAAAGAATAAAAAAAGCGTCAGAGGTGATCAAGGAGTCGAGTGGCGAGCGGGGTTGACGGTCACGACCTTTGACACCTGGGTGGGCCGCAGAGATCATATCAGTGGCGCAAATTTGACCCGGATATTTATCTTTGATACCGAAAACGAGGCGCTCGTTCCGATCACGAAAACAAAAGAATGATCTTCCATCTCTTTAGTCCGACGGCTCCAAAACCTCCAATTTTTTAATCTCTCCATTTCCCTTCATGCCTCAAAACTCTCGCTGAGGTTTAGCTCCTTTTGAGAAGAAAAATAAAAAAACTAAAACCCCGGCAGATATAATAAACACGAAGGCACTTTAAGTGATTACGCTAAACTAAATCCGGGAAAATCCAACGGAACTAAATCCATGAAAATATCACAGGGAAGTGTTTGCAGTGAAGACGCCGAGTGGAGCAGTTAGAGGCAAAGTCCTTGATTTTAAGACCCAAAAATGCCACTTGAGAGCCTTTTCACATAATGTTACGGTAAACTCGCACCAGATTACATGGACGCCATTTCAAGGGGGGAAATGACCAATTCACAGTGTAATCCCCGAGCTGCGCTCTTCTACCGCAACGCTATTCTGACGCAATCAAGCGTGTTTGGTGGCGTGAACCGAAGGTTTTAGTTTTGCTCAAGAAGACGCGTGAAAAAAATTAACACTAGACGCCGCGTGGACACTTTTTATGACTCAAATTAGAAGTTATTATCGTAAACATGGGAGGGGGAAAGGGTGTGTAGAGTTGTATAAGGTTATTTTGATTTACACATAAAGGAAGACTTTTATTTTGAATGAACACGTAAAGAAACATTTATAATTAATAGAGAATATTAAGATAAATGTATTGTAAAGCATAAGAGAAAGACAGTGTTTTTTTATTATCCTTTGGGGATTAATAAAGTATATATCTATCTATCTATCTATCTATAACGATATGAAATGACAAATATAACCGTTGTCTGTACGATGTGTGGGATTGAATGTTATTTTATTCTTTAAGAGATGATAGATCAAATGAAAGCTGGTGGAAATCCGAGACGTTATCTTTATTCTGAAGGCAACATAATAAGTTAAATTTAAAAAACATAAATCAGACAATCATATTCAATGTTGTTCTTATTTCTTTATTGTTCTATATATATATATATATATTTTAACAACTATTAACAATTATAACTCATTTCTTTCTTTTTCTATAATAAAAAAGTATATTTATTGATTTTTTTTGTACCTACCTAGTACAGGAAGTACAGACAGGAGAGACAAAACAAAGAAAAACAAAATGCTATCAAATTATCAGAATATTTGAGGAAATGATGGGGTCATTTGGGGATACAATTCTATTCTGTTATATTTATATTTCAGTTTGACCCTTTGCCCTCGTGTATTTCCGACACTGGACTCGAGTCTCATTTACGATCATGAACGATATTTGTCTATCAACTTTTGCCATTACATAATTGTACAACTTTAATTAAATTTAATGGAATCCTGAAGTCCCGGTCGGCAAATCTTTTCAGACGGCACGTATAAAAGCTGTGGAATTTGATGTTGGAAAAGACTTTTGAATTGTTTTGTGACTCTCGAGCATCAAACGTGTCAAAAGCAGAAACAACACGGACGCTCTGATTCCGTTAGAGGTGTCGCGTCGCTCCGCTCCAGATTCCAAACGACTCGAGAGAAGAAGAGGAAGAAAAAAGACGAGCCGTCAGCTCCCGTCTCGCAGCCGGCAGCAGGACTAATAATTGTTTATTAAGCACCTAATTTGGCTGCGACGTGGCTGACGCTCGAGTCAAATAACACAATCAATTGATACTGTAACACGTTAACATGATAATTGTTCCAACTGCTGTGACAGATTGCTTCAAGCGGTCACTTTTTAATCCAATACAAAAAAAAAGACCCGCCCCGCCCCCCCTCGGAATGCGTTTTCCAGATTCAGTATCTCGATTATTATTATAATAATAATAATAATAACTTTATTTATATAGCATCTTTAAAAACAGGGTTTACAAAGTAAATCAGGGCAAATAAAATTGAATATAAAAACACAAAATAAAGAATCACATTTTTATTAAAAAGACCCCCCCCCCCCCCCGCTCAGAATGCGTTTTCCAGATTCCGTATCTCGATTATTATAATAATAATAATAACTTTATATACATAGCATCTTTAAAATCAGCGTTTACAAAGTGAATCAGGGCAAAACAAATGGAATAGATAAATACAAAATGAAGACGAACGGACAAATGAGGGGAACCAAAGAAGTGCACGAAAAGGACGACATCACTTCAAAGCAGTCCTATAAATAATTGGGTTTTTAAGAAGTTCCTGATTCTGCCCCCCCCCCTGATTTTATTCACACCGTAGTGGATTTACACTTTTAATCACCCCCCCCCCCCACACCTCCTCCTCTCTCCTCCTTTAAAAACACATCCATTATTCAAAGAAGTTTTGCTTTGATTTCCAACAATAAAAACGCTAAAAGTTGAATCACCCCGTGAGGATGCAGACCTAAACTTAACCAAAACTTTATTACCATCTTCTAAATGAATAAAAGATGCTTCGCGGCAACACACATACACACACACACACACACCTCAGACCCTCTGAGACCCTTGGAGTGGCGACAGGTGAAAGGTCACAGGTCACAGGTGACGTGGGTTCACGTCTTCACAGCTGAACTCATTGAGCTCAGTGTGAACGGTTTTTAGTCTTTACTTTTAATGAGCGGTACCGTGGCTTGGCATTGTGTGTATTGTGTGTTCTCCTTACCACATGTTGTGTAGTGCGTCTCATCCTGAACCGTTTGTGTTATTATTTTATGTTTATTATGGTCTGTTCAAGGGACTACAGATGCTAATTAGCTGTGTAGCTACAATCTGGTACGGAGCATCAAATGGTGACATTTATGTTTTAACTGCAAACGGTCCCCTTTTTAAAATAAAGATAATAATACAAAAAAATGTGTTCTTCATTCACATCCAGGCTGCAGCGGCGTCAGCGGCGGCGCCCTCTGACCACGTGACCACGAGTACCACATGATTCACGCCTATTGTTTCCCAGATTTCTAGCAGGTGTTTTTCGGGGTTGCCGACACTCCGCCCCCCCCCCCCCCCCCCACACACACACACACACTCCTCCAAGAGCAATGGCCACCGCTGCCTCGCAGACTTCGGACCGACCCACGCCTTCCTCATCCCTTGAAGCACATCTGTCCACTCACACCGAGGGAATGAAATGAAAAGCCTCTTGTTGGACTTCTCAGGGGGTCGTCTAACCTCCAGCACCAAGTTCAGTTCTTTTAGGACAACAAACGAGCCCCGCAGGTCAATCTGGCGTCCCAAAGGATCCCCGATCAGCTGAGTCACCTTCGACACGCGTTAATTAAATCAGCGTGGCGTCTCACGTACGGCTGGAAAAGAAGAAGAAGAAGAAGAAGAAGAAGAAGAAAAAGACGGGGATGAAACCTTTAATCAAGAGGAGGCCCAGATGTGTTCCACGCACGAAGAACGAGTCGCTCGCCCTCCTCATCCTCATCTCCTCCATTACACGCGCTCGCTCAGATCAACGCGGCCTGACGGCTGCGTGAAGGAGACAGTGGAGCGGGCGAGGAGACGTCTGGTGTCTAGACCACACACACACACACACGCACGCACACGCACACGCACACGCACACGCACACACACACACACACACACACACGCACACGGTGATGTGACGTGCCCTTCTTATCCGCGACGCCGCGTCACGCCGGACGCCCGTCAGTCTTAAAGCGAGGCGACACCCTGCTAATAATTAAAAGCCTTAGAGGAATTAACCTTCAGCACGGATGATCTGTCCAGACTTTACAGATAAAACGCCTCCGACACACACACACACACACACGCACACACGCCTCAAAGCACAATCGCGCAGGAACAACCGCTCGTGTTATTACTATTCGACTATCTCTTTGTAAAACGTCAAATATGAATGGTGTGGACAAGTCATTCTGTGTGTGTGCATATGTGTGTGTGTGCGTGCATGTGTGTGTGTGTGTGTGCATGTGTGTGTGTGTGTGTGTGTGTGTGCGTGATGAGATTAGAATCATCCAGGACATTCATCTATGCTGTAGCTGCTGAGGAGATTGAGTGGGGGTTGGGCGATAGCACTTTCACAAAGGATTACACGACTCCCTCCCCCGTCCTCGAGGCCGGACGGAGCTCTGTCGCCCCCCCCCCCCCCCCGCCTCTCGTGTGATAATGGACGCGGCCTGTGTTATGAATGAAGCGGGTGAGACACCAGGAACAGGGTTAAGCTCCCTTGAAAGAAACGGAGCTATATGGGCACCACGAGCATTTGCAGGTGTGTGTTTTGAATTGTGTAAATCTTCCTGTTTTCGGGGTTTCATTCGTCCGTCGTGAGATATACAAAAGTTTGGGCTCACTTAGAAATGTCCATATTTGAAGGTCACATTAAATGAATCATGAATCCTCTCTCTACATATGTGTAAATGACTATTCTCTGGTGTTTAATGAAGTCTCTACAGAGGTGTGTAGAGGCCCATCTCCAGGGTTCTAGTGGTACATTGTGTTCTCGCCTTAGAAGATTAACGGAGGGGTAGAAAACACTTGAAAACCCTTTTCATGTGAGCGCAGCTGAAAACAGTTATGCTGGTGAGAGAAGCTATAATACTGGCCTTCTTTTGAGCCACAAGTTTGAAGAACAGCATTAATATTTACAATAAAAATAATTATTTTTAACCTTGTCAATGTCTTGACTATATTTTATATTCATTTTGCGATTCATTTAATAAAAATAAATAGATTAAAGTGTGAGTTTTCATAGAGAACACCAAATTGTCTGCGTGATCTTTTGGCTTGTGTGTGTGTGAAAAGAGTTCCAGGCTGTGAATGCAGTTGAGTTCATCTACTGACCGTCTCATTCAGTTCAATTCTCAACCTTTTCTTTTGCAACAAATCATTAATAAAATGGTTAAAAATAAGTAGTAATACATCGATAGCGCTGTGTCATCAACAACTGATTCATTGAACTACAGACACTGAAGCATGTTGCATTGAAGTGAAATGGGATTATTCCTCGATGTGTAACCGTCTCATGACTTACAGGACGAGAGTATTTTTTTCGAGCAGAATTCCCAAACATGAGGATTTTTAAACTGAATATTTCAGGAATTTTGAACTGTTGTGTCAAACAAGCAAAACACCTCTGAGAAATCTGAGCAAGTTTCCCTTATTTCTCCTCACATTTTCAAAGATAAAGCAATTAGTTGTTAATTGAATCGATGAATTAGATTCTAATTCACCAGATTGTCATCGGGTTGAAAGCAAAAGTCCCAACGAGGAGGAGGAGGAGGAGGAGGAAGAGGAAGAGCGTGCACGTGCATATGACGTGTTCGGTATACAATCGGCGCCGTTACAGGAAGAGATGATTAAATGTACATTTTAATGCCGGCTGCTCGGAGACGTAACGACACGGTCGACCATTAGTTAATGGAATAGGTTCTCGATGTAGAGCTGCTGCCTCTTTAATTGCAGTTAGCAGAAGGAGGGGTGGATGTATGAGGGGGGGGGGGGGGGGCTCAGTAATGTTACGCGAGGCTTTTAGTGCATTAAAGGGCCGCACTTGATTTAGCGTCGAGTGTTTAATTGTTTACAGTTATACAATCCTTAAGATCTCATCGGCGGCGCTCGACGTCTCGCTGCAACTTTCTCTGCAGCGCGGGAGGATGAAAATAAGAATTTGCGATGTCATTTAGATTTTTACAATTTTTGTGTCGCCTCAAATGTTTACACGGTCTCGTCTTCGTGTGCATTGAAGTATATTTGAAGATAGAAGTCAGCGGACGAAGATCGCCAGACACATCTCTAGAGATTTGATTTGATTAACCCTCGACGCGCGCATATATCCATGTATCTAGCATTTTATTCATATATTTCACTGCTTGTGTGAACCTAGGATCTTTGGTAAACCAATTAAGCACCAAAACACTTCGTCCACATGAGTAAAGGTGTGTTTTCACAACAGGTATGAAGACTTTGAAAAAATCGAACTTCAATTTTCAGCTTTAGGGTCTTATTTTCTCATTCCACTTGCGCCTGAGGACACGTGTGCCTCATTATATCGAGAGCTGAGATTGTTCTGCAATTGTTGATGTAAAACACACGAGTCTGTGTCATATGCAAAGCGCCTTTAAAAAGGTGGATTTAAGAAATTGTGTAAAATTGAGAAAATGACCCCAGACTCCAGAGGGTAAAATACAACAATGTACTCGTTGCTAATTATTTACACGTCGTCCTGCAAATCTACAGACGTGATATTCTAGTATGTTTGATGTAAATGTGCGATTCATCTCCGCGGAATGTTTCTGAAACAGAAAACTTAACCGCTGCAATGTCCACACCTGTGAAAAAAAGAAAAGAAGAAGAGAATCCCACGCTCATGGGAGAGAAGGTCACCGTGGTCACAGGCTGAGGCTGGTCACCAGAGAGAGATGGAGAGAAAGATGGAGAGAGCGAGAGAGAGAGAGAGAGCGAGAGCGAGAGAGATATATAGAAAGTGAGAGAGCGAAAGAGAGCGAGAGAGCGAGAGAGAGAGAGCGAAAGAGAGAGAGAGAGCGAAAGAGAGCGAGAGCGAGAGAAAGAGAGAGAGCGAAAGAGAGAGAGAGAGCGAGAGAGCGAAAGAGAGAGAGAGCGAAAGAGAGCGAGAGAGAGAGAGCGAAAGAGAGCGAGAGCGAGAGAGCGAAAGAGAGAGAGAGCGAGAGAGCGAAAGAGTGAGAGCGAGCGAGCGAGGCCTTAATGAGTGGCGTAGGCGTCTCCTCCGCTGCCTGTTAGTTTCTCCATTACAACAAACGACTTCATTCCATGAGGCGTTCTCCCTCTGCGTCTCAGCGGCGGTAACCGAGCCGCTCCTCGGTGAAGCGCTCAAGCAGCAGAGCTTCGGATGCGGCCTGCGGTATTTATACCGAGCGAACGCCAAGAAACGACAAAAACACGGCGGCGGCGGCGGCGGCGGCGGCGGCGGCGCCCGGGTTCTCAGCCGTGCGGCGCCTCCGTCGCCTCTCTCTGCGCTCATTGAGACATCGAGGCTTTTAGCACCTGGCAGCACTAATCCTAGAGCCTTACGCTCACAGCGCTGGGCCCACATGGACTTAAGCATGGGCTCTCTCTCTCTCTCTCTCTCTCTCTCGCTCTCTCTCTGCAGCCCCAGTGAGAGCATCGGTGACTTGTTTGTGATGAATGGACGGGGGAGCGGGGCCCGAATGTGAGACGCCGCACCGTCGAGGTCAAGGAGAGGGGGAGGGAAAAGAGAGAGAGAGAGAACGAGGATGAACAAGGGAGAGACCGTGTGTGTGTGTGTGTGTGTGTTGCACACGAAGGCGCCGCATGCACCCTGTTCCTGCGTTTACGTCCTGCTTGTCAGGCATGTTTGTGTGGGCACCGCCGCGCGCGTGTGTGTGTGAGTGTGTGTGTGTGTTTGTGTGTGTGTGTTTGTGTGTGTGTGTGTGAGTGTGTGTGTGCGTGCGTGCGTGTGTGTGTGTTTGTGTGTGTGTGTGTGTGTGTGTGCGTGCAAGGCCGAGGTAGGTTAAACTTGTACTCGTGAAGTGTTCCCAGAAGAGATTAATCATCCTGTGCTGGAATGCAGCATCGTGGTCATAAATCATCACCTGACCCTTCTCTCTCTCTCTCTCTCCCTCTCTCTCCCTCTCTCTCTCTCTCTCTCTCTGCCACTCGCAGCGGTGGAGTCGGGGGTAAAAAGGAGTGTCATTGCATATCTGCAGTAAACAAACAGCCAACCGCCTTGACGGGAGCGAAGGGAGGTAGAAGAACACCGGAGTCCAACTCAGAGGATCAGAACCGCCAGCGGCCCGTTGGCCTCGGGACCGGGAGAGGACGCCCAGAACCCGACCGCTGGAGGCGTGTCGGGGATGTTTTGAGCCCACAGGAACAATCACACCACTAGAGTTTAGATATTATAAAGATACCAAACAAACCGTAGATTATCTGAGTTTGAGTTTGAGTTTATTTCGATCAGCAAAAAATAAAATATACAACAATCAGAAATCAACAGAAGAAGAACATGGCTGACCCAACGGGTCGAGGCTGAAGCTATCGAGCTTATAAGTGCCCTAACCTATGATTTCTCCAAAAAAATTAAGAACCATATATATATATATATATATATTAGGGCTGTCAGCGTTAACGCGTTAATCTATGCGATTAATTTGGCCGCGTTAACGCACTAAAATATTTTAACGCAATTAACGCAAGTAAATTTTTTTTTTACCGCAGCAGTACGGTTTGACACTGTTTCCGTTTTTAAAACAATCATTTCTCCGCGAAAATAAGGAGCAGAAATCAGTTTAACTCGTGGATGAATCAGTCGGGTTTCCTCCTGCTCCTCCTTCCTCCCGTCTCCCCCTCTGACACACAGAGGAACGGAGGGCGACGTGTCGGGACACGCGGCGCGGAAAGAACTCGTCACACGAAACCTTCACCGTGATTGGTCAATCCGTTTGTCTGTCAACATTTCGGGGGGAAAAAAACCAATGAACACTCAGTAAATCACAAAGGACCTCCCACCTCACAGGTTAGGCTCATTTAGCAGCCTGTCAGTCAGAGAACCAGAGAACACGGCGCGAAGACAATGAGGCTCATTTCAGAGCTGAGATTGTTCTGGAATGTTTGATGTAGAACACGTGGGGGTGTGTCACATGCAAAAGACTTTAAACGGTGAATTTAATTTATTTTGTAAAATGTATAAAATGCCCCCAGCCTCCAGAGGGTTAACGTGACATATGTGAATGTCAGTCAGTTATCAAGGCCACTGGTTCTGCTGTTCAGTGTTAAAGATGACAGGACCAATGGGGTCTCAATATACTTCTTTTTTTTTACTAATCTGATGTTTCACTGAAGAAACAATTTATCATCCACGATATTAAATACCTCGCTGGCACTTTATATGTAGGAGCTTCTTTGAAAACACAGCTCTGTGTGAAGTTTTGTGTTTAAAAAGAAGAGAAACACTTTTAACCCTTGTGTTGCCTTGGGTCATTTTGACCCGATTAAATATTTAACCTCCCCGCCTTTGGGTCATTTTGACCCGATTCAATGTTTCACCCTCCTGTTACCTTTATATTTACTAACATATTTTACCCTTTGGGTTCAATTTGACGCCAGCAAGTAAAACCTCCAGAACATTATTAGAATTAATATTGTTTTCCAAGTTTAAGTGTGAGGCACTTTATGTTTGTTTGTTGACTACCGAAAGAACACCGACATTAAACATTGAATGGGGTCAAATTAACTGAAGGCGGCAGGAGGGTGTATATTGATTCGGGTCAAAATGACCCGAAGGCAACATAAGGGTTAAACGGTGAATTTTTGTTTGTTTGTAAAATGTATAAAATGAGCCCAGCCTCCAGAGGGTTAACGTGACATATGTGAATGTCAGTCAGTTACCAAGGCCACTGGTTCTGCTGTGTTCAATGTTAAAGATGACAGGACCAATGGGGTCTCAATATACTTTTTTTTTACTAATCTGATGTTTCACTGAAGAAACAATTTATCATCCACGATATTAAATACCTCGCTGGCACTTTATAGGTAGGAGCCTCTTTGAAAACACAGCTCTGTGTGAAGTTTTGTCTTTAAAAAGAATGAACTTTTAACTTTTAACTTGTAATTGCGATTAATCGCGATTAATCGCGATTAATTAATCGCAATTTCAAACTGTGCGATTAATTAGTTAATTTTTTTTAATCGATTGACAGCCCTAATATATATACATACACATATATATAAATACACATATACACACACACATCCATACACATATACATAAAACAAAACAAACAAACCAGAATTTCAAGAACTTGTCCCCATTAACCGTGACTTATCACGCTCCATCGATGCCGTTACGTCTTTACTTCTCCAGTCACGTCTTTACATGTTTTCTTGAATCTTCTTCTCTATCTTATCTCACGTGGGAGGACTTAGCAACTTTATTACGTAATCACATTTTAAAACCTTGAATGAGAGGATGATTCTCATCCTTTATAGAAGTAACGGATGACGTGCAGCGACTGGTCTTGATTGGGTAAGCAGGACTTTTTTCAAAAGCATCATTTTTTCCAATAGCGTACATTATCGTCCTTTTTTAAAACAATAATTGACATTAAATCAGAATTTTTGGGGGGGAATTTTTAAAATAGTCCTTTCGCTTTGTACGTAGGGAGATCAGAAGTTCATCTTTTAACGCTTCAATATTACTTTGTTCTTCTTTTTTAGCAAGATTTAGCGAGCATACACTTGTTTCCTTCAGTCGGCTTTCCGCACCAGCTTTAGCCACGCCCCCTTCTTAAAGAGACAGCGCTCTCTTCCAACGGAACAACGAGCTCTTTTCTGCCTTCACAGTTAATATGCGCACAAAACATGAATCACCTTTAACACAAATAATAAGACATGGACACGGTTGAACTACATCAGTGAGATATGAAATAACATTTCAGGGCGCCACACAGTCATCTACGAATAAGCCCCGCCCCCCTTCCCATCCCACCCTGTGACAAATGGACCTTAATTCTCCTCAATGGTTTCTTCTTCTACTCCCCTGTTGGACTAACTCTGGTTTCCAGATGTGCAGCCGGGATCCGAGAGAAGCCGCCCAACTCGTTTCTGACTTTGCACTTTGATTTCTGAGGAACAAACTCGCCGCGAGTCATCGCCGTACACTCTCGGCTCAGGTAGAAGAAGAAAAAAGAGCCTCCTTCGTTTATGTTTCGAGTACGACGGGAAATTGATTTTTTTTTTGTCATATTAAAAATTCAACAGCCGAGTTTTCATTATTTTTTCGGGAGCCTATTCCCCTTTTCCCTCGTGGAGCGGAGGAACATATCACAGTTTATGAAATTACTTTTTTTTTAATAAAGTCTCCTGGGGGGAGGCCGTCTTAACTTGCGTCCTCCTTCGCCGGGCCCTTTTAGAACCGTAACGAGGCACGTCTGCTTACCGAGAGAGACGGAGCGAGAGAGAAAGAGGGGGGGGGGGGATAAGCGACGGAGGGGGAGGGGGGGGGGGGAGGGTACCGAACCAGCTGCCGCAGAGAGGTTTGTGGCGATTCCATTGGCTGTGAACGTCACCGAGTTGAACGACCCCACAAATCACGGGACGGGGAGTGAAGAGGACAGTAAATGGAGGAACCACATCATTCCTTGCTGTGTGTGTGTGTGTGTGTGTGTGTGTGTCTGTGTGTGTGTGTGTGTGTGTGTGTGTGTGTGCTCTCGTATGTCCTTGACCAGTCAGGGTAACAGACCCTCCGTGCAACTGAAGTATACTTAGAAGGGCATGAAGCCCAAATGTCATCAAACAAGGTCACCGTGGTCCTCGAGCATCGTCGGCGATGCGACGCCAACGGCGCGTCTGGAGGAGCGGACGGCGTCGGGACTCGACCGGGCCTTCACCGGGCCTCCACCGGGCCTTCACCGGGTCTCCACCGGGTCTCCACCGGGTCTCGACCGGGTCTCCACCGGGTCTTCACCGGGTCTCCACCGGGACTCCACCGGGACACGACCGGGTCTCCACCGGGTCTCCACCGGGTCTCGACCGGGTCTCCACCGGGTCTTCACCGGGTCTCCACCGGGACTCCACCGGGTCTCGACCGGGTCTCCACCGGGTCTCCACCGGGTCTCCACCGGGTCTCGACCGGGTCTCCACCGGGTCTTCACCGGGTCTCCACCGGGACTCGACCGGGTCTTCACCGGGTCTTCACCGGGTCTTCACCGGGTCTCCACCGGGACTCCACCGGGACTCCACCGGGTCTCCACCGGGGGGGGGAGCAACGACTCAGCGGTGTCTTTGAGCGTGACTCAACCTGGCGACCCCTCCCTCTTAAGGGCAGAGGCAGCGGACGAGTGGAACGCCGGATTTCCCGCGGCCGGAGAGACGGAGCAGGAGAGCTTTGTGACATGTTTTCTTCGTATCGCCGATGGGAACGCTGCGACAGAGCACACTTCTACTCAAAAAGATGGTTTTAGACATTTATTTACATGTATTTACCATTTTCTAAAAATATTTCACTGCTTTTATGAACCCAGGACCTTTTCGGTAAACCGATGTCAAACACCAAAACACTTCGTCCACGTGAGTAAACATGAAGAACTTAAACGTTCAGCTTCAGGACAATAATACAACAATTGTCTCTCATAATATCGAGAGCTGAGATTATTTGAAATTTTTCATGTCAACACATGAGTATACATCATATGCAAACTGCCTTAAAAAGGTGAATCTCAGTAATTGTGTAAAATGGACGAAAGAGGACGCTGCTCTGCGATGGCACGTGTCATTTTGCTTGATTTATTATCCGATTATTCATTTAGCTATAGATTTTATCCACGATGGAGTAAAAGACGAAAATCTGAGAAGCTGTTACCAGACTTCATTTGACAGTTTGGCTCGGAAAAACAACCGAATCGTTTCTTGAGCATCGACTGACCCTTTCTCTTGACCTCTGGCTGTCATCAGTCCGTCTGGAAGTGTCACCTGAAGCCACCGGTGACCTCACACACACCGCGTGGTCAAAGCCAAAAAACGACTCGTCGCCCGTCTCCACAAGTGCAAGTAGACGCTTTATTCCTCCTTCGACATAAAATGCGACCGCGGGAACGGACGCCAGCGGAGCGGCGCCCGAGGCGGGTGAGTTAAAACCTGCGGGTCAGCTGTCAGACCGACGCAGGAAATATATCCCGAAAAATATCGGATCCACGGGAACCCAAGAGGAAGGCTCTTTCTCTACTGCGCAGCCAATGAAGGGTGACGCGCACAACTCTCGTGAAATCACACCTTTAGTCATGTGGATGAAGTGTTTTTGAGTTTGAAATGAGTTTACCAAAAGGTCCTGGGTTCATAAAAGCAGTGAAATATATGAATAAAACGGTAAATACATGTTGTCACAGCGTTCCCATCGGCGAGTCGCCTCCAATACAAATAGAAAATGTCACGTCAAACATCAAAAAGTGCATAACAATCTCATCTCTCTATATAATGAGACACAATTGCCTTCAGGCCCAAGTGAAAAGAAATAATTTGGCCCTAAAGCTGAAAATGTAAGTTCGATTTATTCAAATTCTTCTTATCTCTTGTGAAAACATTCCTTTTCTCATGTGGACGAAGTGTTTGACGAAGGTTTACCAAAAAGGTCTTGGCTTCACAAAAGCAGCAAAATATATGAATACAATGCTAGATACATGTAAATAAATATAGAAATGTGCTCTGTCACAGCGTTCCCATCGGTGAGTCGCCTCAAATACAAATAAAAAATGTCATGTCATCCATCAAAAATTGCATAACAATCTCATCTCTCTATATAATGAGACACAATTATCCTCAGACACAAGTGTAAAGAGATAATTTTGCCCTAAAGCTGAAAATTAAAGTTCGATTTATTCAAATTCTTCTTATCTCTTGTGAAAACATTCCTTTACTCATGTGGACGAAAAGTTTGACGAAGGTCTTGGGTTCATAAAAGCAGCGAAATATATGAATAAAATGGTAAATACATGTAAATAAATGTCTACGGACATCTTTTGGTAGAGAAAAATGAGTCGTCTCCAACACAACGAAGAAATGTCAAAAATCTCTCCTGCTCCGTCTCTCCGTCCGCGAGAAATCCGGCGTTCCACTCGTCCGCTGGCTCTGCCCGTTAAGAGGAAGGGGTCGCCAGGTTGAGTCACGCTCAAAGACACCGGCGGTCCGAGCCCCTCGGAGGACGACGACCGGCTGCAAAATTGCAGAATTACCCCCCCCAAAAAAAAGCAAAGCGTGCAAATGTGACAGCTGGGGCCGATGCCGGAACGCACGGCGATATCAGAACCGTCATGTTGCCGACTCCCAAATTTTTTTCCGCATCGAGTCTCGCCGGCTAATTCCGACGACTAATATGTGCCTTGGCGCCGATTTCGAGAATCGTTGTTCCAATAAAGAGACACCTCAGGGCTCTATTCCGGCGGCGGTGCATTACACGCTATGATCACACTGTGTTTACCTTGATTAAATCACGCGCAACCAACAGGCTGCCGCAGAGTCACCAGACGGCGTCCTCTGCACTCTCTCTCTCTTCTCTCGTCCCCTAAACACAGGGTTGCATGGGAGGCGTTATCGTCATGGTGAGTTGCGGTACTGCAGATTCGTGACAAATTTAATACGTTACTTTTGACGGGTTTTGATGAGATCATAAAAGTAGAAAAATGTATTATATATATATATATATATACAAAAATACAATCATTAGCTGGATGAAAAAGAAAAAAGCAGCCAAACTATTTTTTTTTTTTTATAACTAGACCTTGTGCACTTCACTTGCTTCTATCTTTCATGCTTTTATCTTTTATCCTGTATTATTTTATTGTAAGGTGACCTTGGGTGACTTGAAAGGCGCCTCCAAATAAAATGTATTATTATTATTATTATTATTATTATTATAAATACAATTAATATTATTATTATTATTATTTGTATTATTATTTGTATTATATATATATATATATATATGTTTGTATACATGTGGTGGAAGTCATATGTTGCATTTAATTCAATTTAAAAAATAGTTTTCTACTCACTTTTTCCCGCGAGTCACGATTCTTGGGAACACTAAAGAAGATCATCGACCTTTTTCTTTTCTTTTCTTTTTCTTTTACCCAGTGTACACTTTGTGGTTTTCCTCCCAATCTACCCACCAATTAATCAATTACGGCGATTAATGTCATTTTGCTGCTTCATCAGCAAAGTCTTTGTAATCTTAGACCTCTAAAAAAAAAAAGCCGCAGCACGCTATTCCACATCGTCGCGGGCCGAGTTCTCCCCCGAAGGAGCGCGATTAGCACCGAAACGCTGAAATATGAATCTGAGAGGGACGACGAGGCGCGGATGAATCAAATTGAAGAGCGGAGCGGGGGGAATGCGGAGGAGGAGGAGGAGGAGGAGGAGGGGGGGGCAGTGGTGGTGAGCAGCCAGCGCATGACTGACTGGTTAGCAGCAATGAGGATAGGGGGAGGGGGGGGGTGAGAGTGAGATGGGCTTCTCTTGACACCGTTTGTATTTCGCGCTAACAGGGGGGCGCTCGGCAGGGGGGGGGGCTCCGCAGGGGGGCGGACCGGGGCGTCGTAATACCAATGGAACCAGATCCCGGGGCAGTTGTTCCTCCTCTCTCCGTCTGGATTCATGACGCTGCGTTGATTGCATTTCCGGTTTATCCAGAAAAAAATGCATACAAAAATAAAGAAAAGCCGTGAGCTTGTGGAATAACGGAGAGAGAGAGAGAGAGAGAGAGAGAGAGGGTACAGCAGGACAGAGCAGCCCGTAATAGAGATATAAGCGAGTATTTTTCTATTTACAGGCGCACGCTGACAATTACAGCAGCGGTGTAAACAATGTCACCCCCCCCCTCCTTCGCTGTATTCTGTCACCGAGACCGTCATTTTTTTTTCGCGCCCTCCTCTCCTCTCTCCGAAAGGTCAGCGTTCGTAGTTAATCAGCGGCGGCGGCGAGATTTATTTATTTTTTCTGCTTCCCACCTCTCCTCCTCCTCCTCCTCCCGTCTCGGACGGTGAGACGTTGCGGCCTAATGTAGCGCGCGACAGCGAGGCAAGATGAAGAAATACAAATAACAACAATGCCCTCAACTCTCTGTTTTGCAACTAAATCATTGGAGTCGTGCTCGTGGGGGGAAAAAAAGGCTTGAAAAAAACAACGAAAACAAACAATGGCGGCGTTGAGCTGCAGGTGTGTGTACGTCTGCCGGGGACGATACGCTCGCCCGGTCCTCTCCGGCGAAAATCAAAATCCAAACGTAGCCCGCGTGACTATATCGATCGGGGGAAGGGATTTAAAGCGTGTTTGTTTTTAAGCGTGCCGATGTCGCTGTCAGCGTTTTGCTGCGGGTGAAGAATGGAAGAGAAAATAATCAAAAGCCAGAACTAGAGTCGTTTACCCGACAACAGAACACAAACACAGAGCGGGCGACACACGGAATCGGACAAAGCCTGCGAATACCACTTTACAGGCTGTCAGGTAATTACACCTGAGAGACGTGGGGGTATAAGCGGCTTTCTGTTAACATGCTGCAACACAGAAGCCATTGACGGGATCTAAAACAATCCACACAATGGGGCCCATTTTAGGGACTTTTGGCTCGGAATCGACGGAACAGAAAACCGCGGTGGCGGCACGAGTTTTTGCGAACGTCCGGCCTGCCGCCGCGCCGGGTTCGTTATCCGACACCGAGTGGGCTCTGAATTGGTCGGGAAAGGACAAGATGTAATAAGCGGCCGCTCGGCACCAATACGGATGAAAATGGCATTTGTGGAATTGGACCCTCGAGGTTCTCCCCGTGCCAGTTTCTCCATGTGTGCGGATGTGGACACTGCTATCTGGACGAAACCCAGCAGGAGAGGAGGGGTGGGGGGGGGGGCACACAGGACATCACTGACCTCTGGTCAGCCCCGGCGGCGTGTGTGTGTGTGTGTGTGTGTGTTGGCGCGTACGCATGCATGCATTAGGTTTATTGTGTGAAGCCTTCAGTCTTTAATCCCCTAATCTGCTGAACCCTGGAAATCACTGCAGTCATCTGTCAGCTGGGTTAGAGCGGGCTACACACACACACACACACACACACACATGCACACATGCACACACACTCAATGATGGTCATTTATTCAACAGGGCCAGCCTCATTTCGGTCTAATGAAGATTGATGCTGCTCTCTCCGGGCCTCACAGGTGTCGCGGTAAAAAATGTATAAATACGTAACCCACATAGAGAGAGGGGGGGGGGGGTGATGGATCAACAGGAAGGGACTCGCTCTCCCTCTCTCTCTCTCTCTCTCTCTCTCTCCCTCTCTCTCCCTCTCATGCCATTCACGTCTGACTTCACACACAAAATATCCGGCGGGATAAAAAAAAAAACTTGCCTGAAAGTCAATCTATACACGCGATACGTATCGCCATGGTAACGGCGCAGAGTTAATCTCGCCGGTTGCTCGTGAAGGTCACACAAGGACACAGACTCGAGAGAACCCGCGGTGCTCGGACCCCCTTGTGTCAGGCCTCAACCTCTCAGAGGCCTGTTAGTGTGCGTGTGTGTGTGTGTCCATTCCAAATGGGACACCCTGAGGCCTCGTCTGGAGATTGCGGTTGACACGGCCTGCTGCTGTCCAGTGTGAGCTCCTATTAGCACTTAAGACCACGCGGCTCGCCACACACACACACACACACACACACACACTCTGGTCCGAATGATTAATCTTGGCAGGTTACAGGGCCGCCGGCGCGGCGTGTTTTTTCCCGTGCCGATGTGCGTGCGCACGGCGGCGGCGTTTTTCGAGAGTCTTTTTCCGCCCTCTTATTTATTTGCGTGGCGCCCCTCGACGTCACGAAAGCTCAAGACGGAGAAGACCGGGAAGCGGGAGAGGGATCGAAAGGAGCGCGTGAGATCAAACGGACGCAGGCATGGGAGGAGGAGGAGGAGGAGGAGGAGGAGGAGGAAGAGGAGGAGGAGGAGGAGGAGGAAGGAAAACGGCAGCGGTTGAGAGTGAAGTCCGAAATCCCAGCGGGTCGCCTCGCCCTCGCCGTCCCTCGTGACATCACGGGTGTCACGCAGGGTGCCCGAACCGCCGCCTGCCCGGTCTCCGGGTCCCATACAGCCGGCGCGTGGGCCTCGTCCGCACGACACCCCCCCCCCCACACACACACCCACACACACACACACACAACGACACACACAACTGACTTTTTTTTTGATACGCAACCTTCAATTTATTGCCGGCATATGGCGTCTGATCCTTAACTAAGAGCCACACGCTTGGCGTCCAATGAGGAGCTTCCTGCTGCGTTTATGGTCCCCGCTGCAGCTGGAGGGGAGCCAGCTGGGCCGTGCCCCCCCCCCCCCCCAACACACACCAAAAAAACGAAATCTAAAAAATAAAAACACAAGAGCAAGCAGAGCAGAGCTATTTACATTCAACACACACACACACACACACACACACCGTGCGGTTTAGCACAATGCCGTGGCATTATTTTCGAAATCCAATAAATATAGCAGCGTGTGAGCAAGTTGAGGTGAAATATTCATGAGTGCAAAGGCTGTAGAGGGGGAACGTTCGCGGTGTGATTACAGTGTGTAAGCGGAGTGTATTTCTTGACGCGCGCGGGACGCGCAGAGCTCGCGCGTCAACGACAGGTCAAGCAGCCAATTAAAGTGCGCCGATTGTAACTCCATCTCTTTGGTCGTGATGACGTGTTTTTTTCTTTTGGCGGCGGCGGCGAATGGCGAACTCACTTTAACGCGCGCGCGTGTACGGAGAGCGATGAGATTGAGGTGGTGGATGCTGCGTCGGGAGCTAAAGGTCATAGCCGAGTGTGTGTGTCCCCCCCACCCGCACCCCCACCTCCGCCCCTCCTGATGGCGACAGCTCCTCTTACCTGACACGCCACCCTTAACCCTTTATATATATATATATATATATATATATATATATATATATATATATAGCCTACACGGAGCCGGTCGCGAGAGCGCGAGAGCGTTTTTTTCCCGCACAGATGTGCGCAAAACCGATCTCCATCTCCCAGCGACACACGCAGAAGGTCATCCGTGGCACCGCGGTCACGCGACAGGGAGCCGCCGCCCCCCCTCCCCTCTTCCCCTCTTCCCCTCTTCCTCCCGCAAGAAATGTTGCATTCCGATTAAAACACACCTCAATGTCACGGCTCATCTCTGTCCCCTCCTCCCCTCCCCCTCCACGTCCAGTGTCTGCCACTGATTGCGCACATGTTTGTGCGTGTGGTCTCGGGAGAGGCTGTGTAAACAACACCACAGCGCGCGAGCATCGTTTCCACGGGAGTATATTTGAAATATCACATACCTTTTTATTCTCTTTTTGTTGTTGTTGTCCAGATACGTGCGGCACTCACCGCGTAATCCTCCTCCTTTCGCTCCTTGAACTTTTCCCTCGCTCCGGTGGAAACGGACCGCGGCTACTTGACACTTGTTTACCGGAACACTTTCTCTCCGCCCCGTCTGTCCCGTATGGAGCCGCTACTGCACACGGCGGGAGATGAGAGCACCGGGCGCGAGCCGCCGCTGCAACATCTCTACCGGAAGAAGACAAAAAAAGCCAGGGGAATCAAACGGGAGCAATCCAATTCCGGTGGTGTCGCTCGAGAAAAGAAGGTGGAATCCCGATGCTCCCCCCACCCCTCCTCCTGCCCCCCTCCCTTCCTTCACCTCCCGAGAAACCGGACGAAGAGAAGACAGACAGCTGCGCTGCGAACCGGCGCGCACGTCTCCCCTACTCGTGCTCCTCAGTCAAACGACACGAGACGCGGCGGCGGGCATGCTCTGTGAGCGCGTTCGGCCGGGGTCGGTTAACGGCTGCGCGCGGCAGCATCCACAGGGAGCGACCATGCGCGCTCAGTATACCGAGGAATGACCGAGGCTCCCGCGGTGCGCGCGCTCACGGCCAAAAGCCCAAAGTCAATGGTCATTAGCGGCACGTGTGGAGAGAGTAATCCACTGTGGACCCGACTGCAGCTGCACAGCCCGCGGGATGACAGCGGAAGGGGTGTGTTTGTGTGCGTGTGTGTGTGTGTGTGGGGGGGCATTGGATATCTAGCTGAACATAAACAAATGCATTGTACCAAACGTATAGCCCACTGTGCACAACTGCACACCCTTCACTGCGATCATATCCTGCCTTTACAGACTAAAAGGCCATGCGCCATTACGCCAAAACAAAGCCATATATTTACAGCCTAACAGGCGAAGTTGCCTCTCAGCTGTTTGCTCCCCGAGCTGGAATGTGCCCGCGTTGGGGGGCTGTTAGCCTCCTTCTCCCCCCTGGCATACACAGTGCTCATTACAGCGGCCCCTCATGCATCTCTGTTTAAACAGCGCACCCACTGCACTGCAGGACACTGCGCACATGACGGCGCGGCCCGGTGGGGCTTCTTCCTCTGTATCGGGCGGCATGTGGAAAAGGTGCAATAACGCAAGCATGCAATTACGCGCCATAACTAGGGAAAACATTGTTAACAGTTACCCCCGTTGCCTCTCACTCTCCGATTGTAAATGCATATTTCCCAGTGGAGGTGTGATAATAACGTCCGCTTATTTGAAAACACCTTGTAAGGAGAACCTTGTGGCTCTTTTGATAAAGATTTCATTTCGGAGGCATTTTTATGCATAACTGGGGATTGGCAGGGGACATAAACCTCCCAGTCCTTGCTTTATTTATTTATTAACTCCTCCACATCCAGCATCGGTATATTTATTAAGACAAATAAGGCTTATGGGATAAGTAGACCGAAAAGCCCTCGACGTGATTTGAATTCGCAGATGGCGGGTTTTAAATCCAGAGCGAGGGGTGAAAGGACTCATTGGATTCTCTAGTGGGTTTCACAGGAGCTGCATGAGATAACAAAAAACAATCCAGATGATGGTAAGATAGCGTGCTAAGATATTTTTTTTTTAACCAATTGATAACTTCAAAAAACAAAACAAAAACAAAATCAAGATTCCGCTTAGCTAATGCTATTTTTAATCGTGCAGGTGCAGCTTGTCTGCGTCTTAAAAGTCCCCTCCCCCACACCATCTATCGTGGAGTTTTCCTACGGATAATAAGCAGTGTGTGTAGCTCCTTTAACATTAGAAATAAACATAACTAAAGTTTACTTTCAATATACCAATCCGTTATGACTCATTTGGCATGATTTTGAGTGAGCGGATCAATATATGACCCTGAACAGCACAGGTGTGTCATCTCTATTAATCTACATCACCCCATGAAGAAGAAAAAATACAAAATGGAAATAAAATTTAGGAGAAAATATATATTATGGTAGACTAATGCAATTTAGATTTAGATTTTTTCAATGAAAAAATTGTTTTAACATGTATTTTTCATTAAAACAAGTGAGTTCTCCTGATTGAACTCTGATCTATGAATTGACTGGATTGTTAGTAATGGTGTCGGTGATGAGGTACAAACTATAGTTTTTAGGATTTTTTGGTTTCTGACCACTTTTGGGTGATTCAACATCAACCGGATCAAATTCACCCAGGAACATCACGGCTGTAAGAAACGAACATAACAGGAGTGTTAACATAAGAAGCGTCGCTCCTCGTGCCACTCGCATCATCCCACAAAACAAGAGCCGAGAATAACGCGGTGAAAATGAAGAGTTGCCGTGGCGACCCCGCACCGTTTCCTCGGGCTGTCGGCACCTGATTGGCGATTGCGATGATGTCAGCGGATTTAAATCTGCCCCTTTCCGCCCGTCTGCACTTAAGCTCTTTGCACATGGACACACCTAAGAGATTAGCCCCAATATGTCCTGTAACAGGCCAACACTTAGACGTGGAGTGCGGCCAGCGAGCAGATTACATCGCCCAGGAGCGGCGGCCGTAGTGGGCGACCAGCACATTGCTCATTGGTTTAAAAAGTCTACCTCTGGGGGTAGACGGCCGCCAGCTCCACGCCCAGGACGCCCATGTTGCCCCCTCATAACGCGGGATCAGCCACGGCAATCCTCCGCCCTCTCGTTGACCACCCAAGGGCCTCTAGTGGCATCTAAAGTGTGTGTGTGTGTGTGTGTGTGTCTGTGTCTGTGTGTGTGTGTGTGTGTGTGTGTGTGTGTGTGTGTGTGTACTAATCCCATAGAAAAGGTCCTCTAGAAAGGAGGTCAGAGGGTCCGTCGGGTTTAAAGACCGAAAAGTTAAATTCTAGAGAGACCGAATGTTACAAGATGAATTTGATTAAAAACAAGATGAAGATGACCAAAAAATAAGATGAAGATGACCAAAAAATAAGATGAAGACGACCAAAAAACAAGATGAAGACGAGCAAGAAATAAGATCAAGACGACCAAAAAAACAAGATGAAGACGACCAAAAAACAAGATGAAGACGAGCAAGAAATAAGATGAAGACGACCAAAAAACAAGATGAAGACGACCAACAAACAAGATGAAGACGACCAAAAAATAAGATGAAGACGACCAAGAAATAAGATGAAGACGACCAAAAAATAAGATGAAGACGACCAAAAAATAAGATGAAGACGACCAAAAAATAAGATGAAGACGACCAAGAAACAAGATGAAGATGACCAAAAAATAAGACAAAGACGACCAAAAAATAAGATGAAGACGACCAAGAAACAAGATGAAGACGACCAAAAAATAAGACAAAGACGACCAAAAAATAAGATGAAGACGACTAAAAACCAACCTCTACCTAAAGTTCTTCTTTCCTCTCAGTCCTCCTCCTTTCAAAGCGATGAGAACCCTCTTCTGCAGCTTTCTTTTACACCCCCCCCCCCCCCGCCCCTTTTGCCTTGTGCCATACTTAGAAACAGCCATCTGAACAAAACGACTGAAAAAAATTAATATATATTTATATATTGTCAATACTGATCTGACCCTCGCCCTGAATGTGTTGCTCCAGACCGGCTCGAACGAGGGGGAAAGAAAAAAGCCCCCGAGGCGACGTGTCAGATGAGCTCGCTGACCTTTTCTCTATCGCCGGCCAATATTAGCACAAGCCATTACAACCCATCAAAACCTAATGCTCATGGCCGATGCTCAGGGATCCTTGAGCCCTATCTCCACGACGCCGCCCGCCGCCGCCGCCGCGTGTTTAACCTTGTGCGATGAGTGAGTCCTCTCCCGTAACGCGTATCGCTGGATCACATCACATCTGAGGGTTACCCTCCCCCTGCAGCCAGCACGCACCGTGGGGTCTGCACGCGGGCCCTTTGCTTACACCGAGGAGGAGGAAGAAGAAGATGATGCATGGCGCCGTTAATCACATCAAAAATTCCATTCATTCTCACAATGCAAATGAGCTAATTAAAAGGACCCGAATTTATGGAATTACCACAGATTCGCTGGCGAAGCACTATCGCCGGCTTCTGGGTGCACCCGTGTTAAGCTATACATTAACTGTATACCTTGTTTGCGCTAATGGAACGCACAAATTACCCCTCGGTTCGGAGCGGTGTGGAGGGAATGAAAGAGGAGTTGATGCGCGGTTGCACCGAGACGTGGATGAGCAGCGGGAGAGTGACGGCCGCCCTGCAGGCCGGCGGGACGCCCCGAGACCGCTCGTGCTCGCGCTGACCTTTGCTCCCCGGAGCGACGCTGCTCATTTTGGAACCGCATTGACGGGCTTTTCAGAGATCTTTTTTTCTCTTCTTCTCCGGGGGCGGGGCCTGTCTGCGCTGGCTTTAAATACAGTCCCCCCCACCCCCACCCACAGGAATACACTTCAGGCAGAAGAGGGAGAGGGTGGTCGAAGTAGAGGGTTTGGCACACACAAGTCTGCCCAAATTACATCAAGCAGCATTTACGGTATATAAATATATATATGTATATATGTATATATTTATATATACATATATACAAATAAATCTATATATATGTATATTTATATATATAAATATATACATATATATACGTATAAATGTATATATATATGTATATATTTATATATATATGTATATATAGATATATATATACGTATAAATGTATATATTTAAATATACATATGTATATACATATATATATATATATATATATATATGAGAGGTTGATGTGTGGTTGTCTGTTTGCGAGCGGAAGCATTAGGATCCATCGGCATGAGTCTGGAAGCTTAAAGGGAGCTTACAGAGCAGCGGGGGGGTGAGGGTGGGGTGGGGGGGGTGGGGGGGGGGTTTTGGCAGGGGGTATGGTGGAAGAGGAGGAGGAGGAGGAGGAGGAGGAGGAGTGGGTGGGACATGAGTTGGGTGGTGTGGGGGGATGCTGGAGGGTTTATCGAGGAATGAGGCACAGCTGGTTTTTAATTGAGTCCCCCTCCCCCCTCCCCTCCTCCCCTCCTCCCCCCTTACCCACGCATATTAGATTTACTCAGCAATTTCCCAGCTGATGGCTCGGAGGAACTGGGGACGGCGGCGGCCTTTCGCGGTGACCCTCCACGCCGGCTCTCGTTTGGGGTCGCGGCGCTGTAAAAAGCCCTCCACCAATCAGGGCCTCGGACAACTTTCCCTTCCAATTTTGTTTTAATGGCTATTCATGAGATATGACAATAAGCAAAATACTTTAAGAACTCATTTCACACAAGACGTTTGTGAACAACTAGTTCATCATTTACTTTAGAATGTTTTAACGTTGTTAAAGGACAGTGGAGCTTCATCTTTCATGCCAACACCATCCAAACACAAATATGGTGAACATGCTGAGTCATGATATATTGAATAACATGTAATAACAAGTGGAAATGCCCACAGACAGAGCAGGTGAACGGATGAGCAGCAGCAGCTTTTACACCCAGTTGCCTTTGAAACTCCATGAAATTGTAAATTGAAAACCTAATTTATTTTCAATATGCGTATTAAAAGGTGGAAAAACTGAGACGGAAACATTTAGTCCCGATGAATTTTGGATTGTAAAAGAAAGTTATTGTATCAAGCGGATGTTTTCCCCTCGTGGAGCATCTGCGTATCTCTTTCATATATAGTGACGGTAACATAAGCAGCCTAATAATGCATACAGTAGAGCACTTCCTTTGTATTTACTGGCCCATGCCTTATAGGGCAGCCTGCTGTCAACAAGTTATTATCACCTCAAATATACAGCAGGACTATTCCCTCTAATGGGAACAAGCCGATAGCGTAGAAGCAAGTAAAAAAACATGAATTGTTTAGAGAATTATTGTATGGTGTTGGACCGTGTGATAAAAAACAAAACTGCCAATCCATAAGGAAGTGATCACAAGTTGTATTTCTCTTCTGTGGCAATACTTTAAAGTCTCCATGAACAGATTGCACATTTAACATTTTATTAGCAAGATGCATCGGTACTTATATTACACACACTTTTCACAGGCAATTGAAAGAGAGAATATGTTTTTCAGGACACATGCTGTGCCGAGCCGTCGGTCCCGTAAAATACCTCGCGGCGTGTTGTAAATCCACGGCACTTCTCCCGGAGACACTGTTAGGTTGTAGTTTATTTAGATTCTGCACACGTACATCGAGGAAGTCTTATGCTTTAAATCAATACATATAGAAAGATATTACCGGAGGAAATATTAAGGAGAATATTATACATATATATATATATATATCTTTATTCCAGACTCATGGGTCCATAAAACAACAAACACAAATACAACAACAATATATAAAATACAATACGAGGACACCGGTCCAGCCATTGCAGCCAAAAATATTATTATAATATGATTTTTGTTGTGAAGCATTAGGGAACAAAGAGCAAGTTTCTTGTTCTCAAGTGAATTATTTGTTAATTTTGCTGATGAAACTAGAATGTGTTGCTGCAAATCAAAAATATTTGCTCTCAAATTAAAATATTTGCTAAAAAAACCAACCTTTGTGCTAAAAAAACCCCCTACAAGTTGAGTTTGGACGTAGTGGGCGGGGCTTGCGCTGCTGGTTGAGCGAGGAGTTTCTATTGGTGGGTTTGACGCAGGTGAGTTGACATCATATTGCTCTGTTTTGTCAAACAATAATTTGCATGCCCCCCCCCCCCCCTGTTGTTTCAAGAACGTCCAAACACACTTCCTGTTCCGAGCCTCCGGGGATTGTCTCAAACTAAGCCGACTGAAGTGAAGATGACGTGACGATCCGTTCTATTATCTCTTCGCTTTCCGGCGACGACGCGGCGCTTCTCTCTCGGCTGCACGCGGTAATTGTTGTGATTATTAGTTCAAAAGGTGTCACCGTTAATGCGCTCCGGCGCCGCTCGAACGCGCCGCATTAACTCGCTAATTCTCTCTCGGCCCTCGCCGCTCCTTGACCGCGTCGGAGGACGAGGACGGAACCCTTTTGAGCTCCGTCCGCGATACGACAATCACCCCCCCGAAGCGAATGAAACGTTGTGGGGGAACACGCGGCACGACGAGGCCCGTTCCACTCCGTCTAATCCTCGCTCTTCTGCCCCCCCCCCCTCCCCCCCGCTCCCTCATTAGAGGCTTTAGCCCGTGAGCTAACGGGCCACCGGGACACTGGGCCTCGCCACGCTCGCTAATTATCATAAAAACAATAACACCGCCGTAGGATGCTCCTTGATGTTTTTTCTTCTTCTTTTCAATTAATTTTATCAGATGTACTCCGAGGCGAGGGGGGGGGAGGGAGAGGGGGAAGAGGTACTTGGGTGGAGGGATGGAGGGGAGGGAGGGGGGGGGGGGTGGTACACTGGCTCTCTATAGGAGGGACACGATATGTTTATTCTACACACTCGGCCCGGTGACAGGCTGCGTAACTGCAGCCGAGCGATTCCGGCTGACCCGCCTGTGAGCAGGAACCGTCGACGCGTGACATCATCGTGACATCATCGTGACATTATCGTGACATCATCGTGACATCATCGTGTCATCATCGTGACATCATCATGTCATCATCGTGACATCATCGTGACATCATCGTGACATCATCGTGACATCATCGTGTCATCATCGTGTCATCATCGTGACATTATCATGACATCGTCGTGACATCATCGTGTCATCATTGTGACATCATCGTGTCATCATCGTGACATCATCGTGACATCATCGTGTCATCATCGTGACATCATCGTGACGTTATCGTGACATCATCGTGACATCATCGTGACATCATCGTGTCATCATCGTGACATCATCGTGACATCATCGTGCCATCATCGTGACATCATCATCGTGACATCATCGTGCCATCATCGTGTCATCATCGTGACATCATCGTGACATCATTCAAGATTCAAGATGTTTTTATTTGTCACATACACACACAGGGTGTGCAGTGAAATGAAAGTGGCAATGCTCAGCAGGAATGTGCAAGGGCAACAAGTACACACTATTTACAATAAAAAACAACACAATATTTACAGTACAATATTTACACTAAGTGTGTGTGTGTGTGTGTGTGTGTGTGTGTGTGTGCCTAAGAGGGGCAGTTGTGTGAGTCTATGTGGGGGTCCTGGTGAGGTCGGAGTTCACAGTCCTGATGGCCTGAGGAAAGAAACTCCGTCTCAGTCTCTCTGTTCTTGCAGCGTGACTACGGAGGCGCCTGCCTGACCGCAGCAGCTGAAACAGTCTGTTGTTGGGGTGGTGAGGATCCTTCATGATCCTGCCGGCTCTGGTTCTGCACCTCCTGGTGTACAAGTCCTGCAGGGTGGTGAGTGTAGTTCCAATAGTGCGCTCAGCCGAACGCACTACTCTCTGCAGAGCCTTCCTGTCCTGAGCGGAGCAGTTGCCAAACCAGGCTGTGATGCTTCCTGTCAGGACGCTCTCTACAGCTCCAGAGTAGAAGGACTGAAGGATCCTCTGGGAAACTTTAAATTTCCTCAGCTGCCTGAGGTGGTAGAGGCGCTGCCTTGCCTTTCTCACCAGAGTGTCTGTGTTCGTTGACCATGTCAGATCCTCGGTGATGTGGACTCCCAGGTATTTATACCGCTCACCCTCTCCACAGTAGTCCCGTTAATCCCCAGTGGTGAGTACGTCCTCTGTTGTTGTACCCTCCTAAAGTCCACAATCAGCTCCTTAGTTTTGGTGACATTCATGATGAGGCTGTTGTCCCGGCACCAGAGTGACAGATCAGCAACTTCCTCCAGGTAGGCCTTCTCGTCGTTGTCGGAGATCAGGCCCACCACCACTGTGTCATCCGCAAACTTGATGATGGTGTTGGAGCTGAACCTGGCCACACAGTCATGTGTGTACAGGGAGTACAGTAGGGGCTGAGGACGCAACCCTGGGGGGATCCTGTGTTCAGGGTGAGGGGTTGGAGGTGTGTCTGCCCACCCTGACCACCTGTGGCCTGGCGGTCAGGAAGTCCAGGATCCAAGCACACAGGGGGGTGTTCAGTCCCAGCTCAATCAGCTTGCCGCCAGTCTGAGGGGACTATGGTGTTGAAAGCTGAACTATAATCAATGAACAGCAGTCTCACATAGCCCCCTCTGGCTGTCCAGATGAGAGAGTGGTGTGCAGTACCTGGGAGACAGCATCATCCGTGGATCTGTTTGGGCGATAAGCAAACTGCAGCGGGTCCATGGAGGAAGGGAGGAAGGCGCAGATGTAGTCCTTTATCAGCCTCTCAAAGCATTTCATGACCACCGAGGTGAGGGCCACCGGTCGGTAGTCATTCATACATGCTGGAGAAGCATTCTTGGGCACAGGGACAATAGTGGATCTCTTGAAGCAGGCGGGGACCACGGACTCAGCCAGGGAGAGGTTGAATATTGTGGTGAACACTGGAGCTAGCTGGTTAGCACAGGTCTTCAGTACTCGCCCAGATATGCCATCTGGACCTGCAGCTTTCCTGGTGTTCACCCTCAACAGAGCCCTCCTCACACTGTGCTCGGTCACAGAGAGTGTGTGTTCATCCCCAGCGGTAGAACTCACCTCGGCTACGCTAACGGTGTTGTTGTTAGCCGGCGAGCTAGCGCTGTTGTTGCTAGCCTCAAACCGTGCATAAAATGAGTTCAGGTCATCCGCTAGGGATGCATCGGCACTCACCATAGCGCGGGGTCTGCTCTGGTAGTCTGTGATAGTCCGTAGCCCCTGCCATAGGCGCCTGGTGTCGCGCTGCTCCATCTGTGATTCCACTCTGTCTCGGTACCTCCTCTTGGCCTCCTTCACCGCCCTCCTCAGTCCATAGACCGCTGCCTTGTACTCGTCCATGTTGCGGATACAAGACCGGAGTTATAGGCAGCAATGCAGGCGTCACAGCTTCACGGATGGATCTATCAACCCACGGCTTTTGGTTAGGAAAGACCATAACTTTTACCGTGGGGACGATGGTGTCCGCTAGCGTTGCTATGAGGCTCATTGCTACCTCCGCGAACTCGCTGACGGCACTGGAACTGGATTGGATCATGCCCCAGACGACGACACCCAGAGCGTCCTGTAGCACAGCCTCTGATAGGTTAGACCAACGCTCTACGTCCCTCGTCACTACCGCCTCCCGAGCTATCCTCTGTTGGTACTCCGTAGCAGGAAAATGGCGGCATGGTCCGATTTGCCGAACGGAGGAGAGAGACAGCCTTGTAGCCTCTCTTGAATGGCGATAGCAGTGGTCCAACGTTCTTTCCTCTGGTAGCACACGTAATGTGCTGGTGAAAGTTCGGCATGACTTTTTAGGTTTGCCCTATTAAAGTCCCAGCCACCACCACAGCCGCGTCGGGATACTTGTTCTGATGCCGACATAACACATCATGTAGGTCCGATAGTGCTACGTCGGTGTCCGCTGTGGTGGTATGTAGACGGCTGTGGTGATGACCGAGCTGAACTCCCGGGAAGGTAGAATGGACGGCATGAGATCGTCAGATGTTCCAGGTTCGGCGAGCAGGAACGAGAAAGAGTCTTAATGTCCTTGGGGTTGCACCACTTGTTGTTAGTCATGAAGCAAACCTGTCCACCCTTAGATTTACCAGACTCTTCCGTTCTGTCTGCACGGAAAACAGAGAAGGACTCGTTGGGCATATGACTCGATCCGCACCAGCGGGGTCAGCCATGTTTCCGTCAGACAAAAGATGTTACAGTCCCTCATGTCCCGTTGGAATCTGATCCTTGCCCTAACATCATCCAGCTTATTTTCCAGAGACTGTACGTTAGCAAGAAGGATGCAGAGGTGACGGTGGCTTGAACTCTCAGTCTGTTCCGAATTCCGCTCCGTTCTCGATGTTTTCGTCGCCCCGTAGTAGCGGCTCCACTGTTGTTGATGTGGTTCGCTGCACGATCTCTGCCGCCACGCTGGATCGATGGAAAAGTGGACAAAAACCCTTGTTTTGCGCAAAGTTTATGTCCAAAAGTGTGCTGCGTCAGATGTTGTTAGTGCCGATGTGTTTGTGGCAAAGAAAATATTAAAAATAAACACAAAAACTAAAAGAGCGCACAATCTCCGCGGAGCTACCACGACGGCGTCTGGACACAGCCGTGCCATCTTTGACATCATCGTGACATCATCGTGACATCATCGTGTCATCATCGTGACGTTATCGTGACATCATCGTGACATCATCGTGACATCATCGTGACATCATCGTGACGTTATCGTGACATCATCGTGACATCATCGTGACATCATCGTGACATCATCGTGACATCATCGTGTCATCATCGTGACGTTATCGTGACATCATCGTGACATCATCGTGACATCATCGTGACATCATCGTGACATCATCGTGACATCATCGTGACATCATCGTGACATCATCGTGACATCATCGTGACATCATCGTGACATCATCGTGACATCATCGTGACATCATCGTGACATCATCGTGACATCATCGTGACATCATCGTGACATCATCGTGACATCATCGTGACATCATCGTGACATCATCGTGACATCATCGTGACATCATCGTGACATCATCGTGACATCGTCGTGACATCATCGTGACATCGTCGTGACATCGTCGTGACATCATCGTGACATCGTCGTGACACCGTCGTGCCATCATCGTGACATCATCGTGACATCATCGTCATCATCGTGACATCGTCGTGACATCGTCGTGACATCATCGTGACATCATCGTGACACCGTCGTGACATCGTCGTGACATCATCGTGACATCATCGTGACATCATCGTGACATCATCATGACACCATCGTCATGACATCGTGACATCATCATGACATCATCGTGACATCGTCGTGACATCATCGTGACATCGTCGTGACATCATCGTGACATCGTCGTGACATCGTCGTGACATCATCGTGACATCATCGTGACATCATCGTGACATCATCGTGACATCATCGTGACATCATCGTGACATCATCGTGACATCATCGTGACATCATCGTGACATCATCGTGACATCATCGTGACATCATCGTGACATCATCGTGACATCATCGTGTCATCATCGTGACATCATCGTGACATCATCGTGACATCATCGTGACATCATCGTGACATCATCGTGACATCATCGTGACATCATCGTGACATCATCGTGACATCATCGTGACATCATCGTGACATCATCGTGACATCATCGTGACATCATCGTGTCATCATTGTGACATCATCGTGACATCATCGTGACATCATTGTGACATCATCGTGACATCACCGTGACATCATCGTGACATCATCGTGTCATCATTGTGACATCATCGTGACATCATCGTCGTGACATCATCGTGTCATCATCGTGACATCACCGTGACATCATCGTGACATTATCGTGACATTATCGTGACATCATCGTGACATCATCGTGTCATCATTGTGACATCATCGTGACATCATCGTCGTGACATCATTGTGACATCATCGTCGTCGTCGTGACATCATCGTGACATCATCGTCGTCGTCGTGACATCATCGTGACATCATCGTGACATCATCGTCGTCGTCGTGCTCACTGTCCCACCGGTTTGCACGTGACTCAACCCAGCTGGCATTTTTTATATTTTATATTATTTCCAAAACGCTTTGGCAGGACGTTTGTGACTCGCGGAGCTTCTTTGAGCCCCTCGAGACGAGAGAGGGATGATGTTGACCTGAGATGGCGAGATCTAATAAACAGATGTTTCCGAAGGGGGGGGGGGGGGGGTTCTGGTTTTGGTGTTCCCCAACTTAGCCCGGGATCAGACGTTCAGTCTCGTCCGTTTCATGTTATTATGTCACGGATAGATAGCGCTCGTCCACAGGTGGCTCGTCGTCACGGATACGGGGCGCCGCTGCTACGTCGGCACAAAGAGTACGCCGCCGCCGCGATGATGTATTCAGGTTTGATATGTTTTTCCCGGAGAAACGTACAATTTATTTTGACACTTTTGTCAACAGTATTACCGTGGCCCCGACACCCGCTGTAACAAACGGGGTAAGAAACCATTCTCACTCGGCAGGGGCGAGATTTCAAAACAACTGCAATAACTCCCGAAGCACACGCTGCCAGCACGCTCTTATTGTGTAGGACTCGGCTGGAAAACACGTCTGGCAGACGGAGACGGCTAAATGTTGGTATCGGCTGGGTGGAGCAATACAAATGTCATTATACCGTTATACATTGATTTATTCAAGGGTAAGGATTTTAAGGACAGAAGTCAACTCATTGCTATTAGACCCGTAAACCTTGTTAGGAGTTTTTTAGGGATTCTGGTTGGCACGCTTATGAATTCATGTCTTTATTTCAAAAAAAAAAGCAAATTTCTCGTTTGTAAGTAAAATAGTTGTTATTTTTTCTGCAAATCCAAAATATTTGCTCTCAAATTGAAATATTTGCTAAAAAACAAACCTTCGCAATCCAAAAAAAAACCTACAAGTTGAGTTTGGACATAGTGGGCGGGGCTTATGCCGCTGCTTTCTATTGGTGGGTTTGGCTTGCTAACGGGAGGTTACGGTGAGGACGAAACGGAGGTAAGTCGACATCATGTTGCTCTGTTTTGTCAAAAGTATTTTAAATGTAGCAGCCCACGTCACATGCATCAGTTATTTTAATTTTCAGAATTGGTACGCTCCAAATATTTCTTATGTATTGTCTTGGTGGTACGCTCCAAAACGTTTCTTATGTATTGTCGTGTTGGTACGCTCCAAAACGTTTCTTATGTATTGTCTTGTTGGTACGCTCCAAACGATCTGTTGCTGTGCCGCTGTGGGCTTCAAACACCCTGAACAACTCTGAAGAGCCCTAAATAACTGCTGGCAAACCCAACTTTCGTAATATATGTCCCGTTAATTAACTCAAGAGCAACTACCATAGAAAACCCCAAAACAATTTATATACCTATTTTAAATACCCCTGGAAAGATCGCCGGGAAGCGCGCCAGTCTGAAGCGATTAACGACGTAATAATACGATCAGAATGACGGTGGACGATGAGTCTTATACGGGCGTCTGTGGGGCTAACGTTGTCGCTGCGCTTACGCTTTACTCTTCTGTCACATTAAACGTCCGGCCAAGAGGGCCGACGATTGTAAACGATGTTCCGTCGGGAGGTAAATTACGGTAACATCCCCAAAAAAACGTGAAACTAAGCAGAAATCGGGGAGACGAGCCAAAACGAGGTCTTCGGTCGGTTCCACGTCGAAATAAAAGACGCGCGCGATGACCACACGCATACTCAAAGGGAGTGCCTATTAACGGAAAAGAAAAGACGACACGAGAAACAGAGAGAGGGATGAAAAACAACAAGAAAAACACTGAGAGGAAAAAAATATATAGCAAATTAAGCCCTTTTCCCCCCGCATGCTCTCAATCAATGTGCGGCCCATGTGGCTCGGACAGGCACACACCAGAAAATCAAATTAGCGGAGAGATGAGGCGGCATCTGCCTCTGGCTGCCGTGTCCCCCCGGACCCGGCTGGCTCCTCGCGGCCCATTGTTTCCCCCGGAGCCTGATGAATGGGGCGGACGTCAGTCAGCGAGACAAACTCACTCCGGTCGAAACAAACAGGCAAACGAGACCAATTAGAGAACAAGATGGTGATTCAATTCACTGCCACGCTTTGACAGTTTTCTGCGGGCCGATATGCGAGTGTGTTTTTTCCTTGTGGCTTGAAGAAGACGGCGCCTGTGAACATGCTGCTTAATTCACCCTGGGAAGCTTGACATTCACTTTTATTGCCGCATACGTCGGTTAGGATTTTTTCCGATGAACCCTTTTAGCCTGGAAAATGTGATCCCGACTTTTAACTTTAATTCCCGTGAAGGACACCGCCCGACACATTTATTGAGAGAACTGTACGCTGAGACGAATAGATTAACGCAAATGTGTTTGTGCTCGTGCAAATGTGCCGGCGGCGGCGTAAGCGCCGTACAACGAGCGGCTCTGAACTGAATAATAGTGGACAGGCAAATACCCTGTGAGTGTTCTCATTGACTGCCTCAGTGTGTGTGTTTGTGTGTTGTGCGTGTGTGTGTGGCTGGATCTAGCGTCTCTTTCCATCCTGTTGGATAAAAAAACTGGCCAATTTTCTCTGCGAGTCGCTTGTGACTGCTTTGAGAGAGAAGATGTAGATTCCCTCTAGTTCCAGCTTGGCCAGTAAATGGCGCGTGTCTCCTCCCATCAATCACAGAGCTGCACACACAGACAGCTGGCTGCCTCATATACACCTCCATTAGGAGGATCTGCCCCTCTGGAATCATCGGATGGATGCGATACGGAGCGAGCGGTGGACTCGTCCCGAGGCGGAGCTGCCTCCGCCGCTCCCGGCTGAAGGTGTGAACGAGTGTCAGAGTTTTTTTTAGTTAACAGCTTTTCAACCTCAAACACAGGCGGCCGGGAGGTGGAATCTACATCCCTCGCGGCCGATGGGCGAAGACGAAAAATTAACCCTGACAGATGCAGGGAAATAGAATTTTTGATCTCGGTCGAAAAACACTTTTGTAAAAAAAATGGTTATTTACATAAACACAAGTAGGTCAAGTCATTTACACTCATCAGAACATCTGTGAACACTAAATCTCTCCCTTTGATGACCTCACAGACCGGGTTTCACTGAGTTTGCCTCGCGGGTTGCTCAAAGGCAAAAGCGGTCGAGGCGATACGCAAAATAAAAGAAATCCTGTAACACGCGGTGCCGGAGCTCTTAAAGGGCCACGTCCTCCTGAGGCTACGTGCTCTATACGTGTGTTCTGCTTTTACAACATTTATCACATCAAACAGAATAATAATATGTGCACACTTTCACATTAAATGTGCTATTCGGAGCGTGACTGTAGCAGCAAACAACCATGTGCCATGTAAAGATATGGAGGAGTATCGTCTACCTGAGAGAGTTTAAAAACAACCAAATCAGCACCGACTGATGAGAAGGAGTCGCGTTGAAGGGTAGAGCTCGTTACCTAGTGGTAAAGGACTGGATTATACATGTATATATATATATATATATATATATATATATATATATATATATAATTCACATGTTTATTGGATCATGACATAACCCTTGGATGGTTTTGAGGCGTACGAGTATAGGTAACACCATAAGGCTTCATTGTTACCTTCGCATTGAAAATGCGGAAGGTTATGTTTTGATCGCCGTGTATTTATTTGTATGCGTGCGTGTTATTCGCATAAGTCAAAAAGTATTAAACCGAATCGCATGAAATTTGGTGGGATGATTGGTTGTTATCCGGGGACCATTTATTTAGATTTTGGGATCGATCGGGTCAAAGGTCAAGGTCAAGGTCATGAAAAGGTCAACATCTTATTTTTATGATAGTGCGGTCAATTCTTATCCAATTGGCATGCAACTAATGTCAAAATGTTCATAATTCAATCCCCAATCTTGTGATATGCGAAGGTGCCGGTTCTAGTTAAACAGTGTGCTTGTAGTTGCATGTCAAAGTGCCCTTGAGCAAGACACTGAACCCCCAGTTGCTTCACTGCAGCCCACTGCTCCTGAATAACTAAAGAATGCAGACGAATTTCCCCACTGGGATCAATACAAGTGTACATTTCTTTCTTTTACTTGAACAAAAGAAAACAATTTGAGATTTAAAAAACTAATACAAGGAGCAAAACATCAACTTTTGTCTGGAGTTACTGGAGCTTAAAAAAATAAAAAAAGAGCAGGATGGAGCAAAGCAAAAGGGGAAATCTTAGAGAACACCGGCAGAAGCCACAGGGATGTCTTGCTTGTTATGTCACCTCGGAGTGAAGTGCGGCTCAAATTGATCACAACACCGACTCACAGAGGCCTGTGAAGGATCGGTGGCTGCTGGGTCAACACCAAACAAGACGGTGATGTGTGGCGCTGAAGGAGAGAAGGATAAGTATCGAGTGTCACGCCCCAGAGCGCCAGCAAAGAAGAGCTTGTTCTGGTTTTCAGGTGGCCGTGGTCATCACGTGGGCGTGGTCATCACGTGGGGGTGTGGTCATCACGTGGGCGTGGTCATTGTGTGGGCGTGGTCAATACGTGAGCGTGTCTTTTGGTAAAAGCAGAAACCGTTGAGCTTTTGGAGAACAAACATCTTTTAGCTGCTGGTGAACTCATTTCAGTTAAAACACAACGTTAGCATGGATGTAGCTCGCTATGTTAGCATGGATGTGGCTAGCTATGTTAGCATGGATGTGGCTCGCTATGTTAGCATGGATGTGGCTGGCTATGTTAGCATGGATGTAGCTCGCTATGTTAGTATGGATGTAGCTCGCTATGTTAGCATGGATGTAGCTGGCTATGTTAGCATGGATGTGGCTCGCTATGTTAGCATGGATGTGGCTCGCTATGTTAGCATGGATCTAGCTCACTATATTTGAATGGATGTGGCTCACTATGTTAGAATGGATGTAGCTGGCTATGTTAGCATGGATCTAGCTCGCTATGTTAGCATGGATCTAGCTCACTATGTTAGCATGGATGTGGCTCGCTATGTTAGCATGGATCTAGCTTGCTATGTTAGCATCTTGCCCGAAAACCCCTCTCGTTCAGATTTAGCTGAGCATGACTGGAGCGAGGGTTGGTAGCATGTTAGCAATTTGTTAGCATGTCCACACAAACACCATCGTTATTCTTTGGGATGAAATAAAGAAACCCCCCAAAAAAGGGGAAACAAACACCGCCGCTCTTATGAAGTTTACAATCTGTAACAAGACACAATGAACACACTCCGATCAATACTTCCCCTTTTTTTCCTCTTGCTGTCTCCCGGTAATATATTGGAAATGGAGTTAGAAAGATTGATTCTGCGCGCAGCGCTACAGGCCAAAGGAAAATTAAATGAAAATGTAAATGACGACTGTTTGGTCTGTTTTCTGCCTCAACGTGTTAGTCTGAGGCCTTTCCCTCGCACATTTCAAATGCACTTCATTTTCTATTTCATGAATAGAGAGGGAGAGAGAGAGAGAGAGAGAAAGAGAGAGAGAGAGAGAGGAGAGAGAGAGAGAGAGAGGAGAGAGAGAGAGGGAGAGAGGAGAGAGGAGAGAGGGAGAGGAGAGAGAGAGAGAGAGAGAGAGAGAGAGAGAGAGAGGAGAGAGGGAGAGAGAGAGGGAGAGAGAGAGAGGGAGAGCGGGAGAGAGAGAGGGAGAGAGGGAGAGAGAGAGAGGGAGAGAGAGAGGGAGAGAGGGAAAGAGGGAGAGGGAGAGAGAGAGAGAGAGAGAGAGAGAGAGGGGAGAGAGGGAAAGAGGGAGAGGGAGAGAGGGAGAGAGAGAAGAGAGAGAGAGAGAGAGAGATGGAAACACAGGTGGTTGGATTGAGATTCTGATCATTATGAGACATTTTGAATGCAGTTGGTGTCGTTTGCTCTCAGGAAGCAACGCTCGAGGAGCAGCCGTCCGTTCAGGGGAGGAGGATCAGTCCGACGCCACGAAAGAGGAGAACAACTTCACAGAAAGGTCAGAAAGCTATTTCGGAATCTGACAAAAGAGGCATGCATCCGCCACACACACACACACACACACACACACATGCACATACACACACACAGGCACACGGCGGCGAACAAATACAACCACTTTTCCTCGGGGTTAAAGGAAATGACCTCAGCTCCGTGAGGCCACTCCGAGTCGTTGGAGATGGCTCCGAGCCAGGAGCGGAAAACCTAGAAATCCAAGGAACCGCTTTCTTCTAATAACTTCTAAAACGACGGTCTAAATTATTAGTTATTATAAATCAGGTCTGATCCAAACAAAATGTAAAAATCGCTCAAGATTTGAATAGGACTAATTACTTTTCTTTGACTTAATAAGACAGGGGTTCAGCTCCAACGAACGAATCTCTACGTCGGCGTGAGAACATGCTCGGTGCTAGTTCTGGGACTTTATGACGTTTTAATTAGTGGAACAAAGGAAACCATTATACAGGAATAAAGTCATTTTTCATGCAAGATTTTTAACCGCAGACTCTCTGAGAGCTCAGATTTTGACGTGATGATGGAACTGAAGTGATAACACGGAACGTTCACTTCAAACTGGGGCGACTGGGGCTCAGCGGTTAGCAGCTCGGTCTTTCAATCAGGGGGTTGGAGGTTCAACTCCTAGTCGAAGTGTCCTTGAGCAAGACACTTAACCCTGAATATAGCGGAGTATGAATGTAACATGAGTATCTCAGGGCTCTCAAGTGTCACGCATTGAGCGTGAGACTCACGCATTTCGGTCTTTAGTCATGCACTCCCGCCACACATCGTATTTCTCACGCTAAAAACCTTTGGGCTATTTCATGTTTTAATGTGCTAACATGAGCTGGCCGCTGGCCTCACCGTGGAGGAATCAAGCGCTCCCCTGGAGTTCTGCTGCGAGGTGCCACTTATCAGCCAATCAAAAAGAAGAAATGGGCTACACAGTAGCCAATCAGAGAAAGACGTATCTGTTGTATCTGGGTAAGATTTAATCCAGCAACCAATGAAAATAAAGCATCTTGGAATTGCGCCGCGACTGATATCCGAAAGTTTCGTTCTTGGGGGTGTGTGTGTGGGGGGGGGGGGGGGGGGGGGATATATATGCCACTCTTGCCTGTCTTCAAACTTGAGAGCCCTGGTATCTAAAGTAGCTAAATGAAATATATTATAGTGTAAATCAAACCTTCGGGGCAATCCCCAAAATAAAGAAGACAGGACCGTCGTCGTGACGATACATCCTGCGGGGGATCGTGAAGATCTGGATTCCTCCTCCGGGGAACAGTGGATATATTCACAACTCCCACGTATCTAATTTAAGTCGGGATCAAAGTGGCGGACGGACCAGCATCCCCACGCCGAGGACGGGGATGTAGCGGGGATTGGTCCAGCACTTGAAAAGTCACAAAAATGTGTTATTACCCGTGCAATCTTGAGCTGGAGATCTGTCTTCTGATACGGATGACATTTCAAAAGACATTTCTCCACCCCGCCGTTACATAATTCGTACTCCAGACTGGAGACAGTTTCATCTGGTTTTCGCGCATTAACATTTTCCAGGTGACTCTGACTAATCTCCTTTACGTGATCTCCTCCCTGTTTCCGCGAGGAGGGAGAGATCCGCCCGACGACAGCCTCGCCGCGACGCCTCGTGGACACCGAGGGGTTGTTTTCGTCGGGATTAAAAAAACGCCTCGGCGTCGTATTGTAAGAAGCCCCATCTTCCATTTAAAAAAACCTGTGTAACCCCCCGGGAAGGGTAGAGGGTGGAGGGGGGGGTGACAGGCCTATCATGGCGGAGCGCGGATCCGCTGGCGTTGATGTATACAATAGTCTTAACCTCACACGTCTCCATTACTGCGTCCACTGACACAGCATTACAACCCCCACACACACAGGAAGTCAAGTAAGATAAACGGCGCGGGGGAAGCCGAAGCCGACGCTCGCGCCTCAGAGGCGGCCGCTCGTTTTTCACCGCGCAGCACGTGGCGATGCTTCAAATATGATAGGTCGTCCGTCTGGTTCTGAGTTTGCGCCGTTTAATCACGCGGTTATTTTATAAGAAACTCGAAAAGTCAGAAAGAAGAGCAGAAATGTTATC